>NW_005357846.1:3552623-3569915 GCF_000412655.1 Myotis brandtii | reverse complement strand
GGAGGGAGCAGTTATGGCTGCTCTCAGTCCCATTCCCAGAGGATCTGCTTCTCAGAACCCCAGCAACCGCTGCAAACCTCGGAGAGAAAGCTGCCCTCACATTCCAACTGATGCCAGACCCCGCCGCTTCTCCCGTTTGAGTCTGAGTCCCTAGAGACTCACCCGGATCTGGAGATCAGAGTCTGAGACTCCCTCCTGATTGACGACAACCGCCGCGCCCTCAGCCACCAGGGTATGCTGTTGTCTTTCCTTCTAGTTGAAGAGTCTCTCCTCAGCCAGCCTTCCTGTGGTTCTGGGTGATGTCTGTTCCATCTTTTAGTTGTATTTTTGAAGTGGTAGTTTGCGGCAGCAGTCTCCGGTGTTTACCTATGCCGCCATCTTGCTCGGAATCTGTCAATTTTTTTTAAGTCCTAAATATTCTTTCATTAAATTTCCTTTTGCTAAGTCAAATTAATCAAGATGATCTTAAACATACCAAGACAAATACAAAAGCACAATTACTTCACCCTAGATAAAGCTCTTGATAATATTATGTATGATTTTTCCTATTTTGAAAAGATGTTCGACAAGAGTTATTTTGACAGTAACAATGATATTGAAAATAATTATATATAGTATGTCACCCAAAAATGTATACACACTTCAACAGCTGATAACTCACTTAATTTTCACACCTTTTCAGGTTTAACTGATTTAAAATATTGGGTGAAGCCAGACTAAGCTTTGAACAAAGAAAATTTATCCTAAAGTGCCACTAGACTTTTTTTATGGGGATATATAAAAGATAAAGTTTACCGGTACAGAACCAGCAAAAGTTGACGAATTGAGGGCCCACGAAATGATTCTTGATGTTTGCGATTCTTCTGCTTTGCATTATCAGCAGTGACTGTACCAGAATGGTCATCATTTTGAAAACTGTAGATAAATTTCTGTAGATTCTTTTAAATTTTAAAAATGAACTGTATGTTAATAAACATTGACTTTATAATCATGCAAATTGTGTGTACATTTTTTAGGACACCCTGTGTATTGAAGGCTCATTTAAATAACTCAATTTCACAAGAATCTTAAGGGGCCAATAATAATTGCATCTCCTTTTCAGAAATTGAGAAACTGTGGTAGGAAATTTGCTGACTGGATTAGATTTTAAAGTGAGATCCCATCACCCAAGACTGAAGCTTTTGGGGAACTGGAAGCACTCACAGACAAGAAATGCAAAAAATGGGGTAGAATAGGGAAGGTGGGAGAGTATTCCTGAAATAATAAAATAACCATGTTTCTGGGAACACAAGTCACGTAGAGCAGCGAGATAGGTATTTGAGAGTCTGAGGAAAGAGCAAACTTAATCATGACTAAAGAAGCTGGATCACTATAGTGAAGACATATAGGTCTGATCTAACTCTGCAAAGATCAATACAAAAAATTACATTCTACCCAAAATGACTTAGAAAACAATAACAGAAAAGGAGCTCAATAAGTAACTGTAGCTTTTAAAAAATCAGCAAATCAATAATTCCCGAATCTTCAATTCAAGCTTTAATTTCTGCTTTCTCAGAACCCCAACTTACCACATGGATGTAACTATGTCCATGTTAGACACATTAGACATCTTAGAAATAATTTATCCACAGGAAGTTTTCTGTATACTCTACTATGCTCACCACCAAGTCTTCTTTTTCCAAATTCTCCCCAGCCTTTTTTTTTCTTTATTGATTAAGGTATTACATATGTGTCCTTATCACCCCAGTACCCTCCCTACCCCCTGGCACATGCCCTCACCCTCCCGGGTGAGTGTCCATTGGTTATGCTTATATGCATGCATACAAGTCCTTTGGTTGATCTCTCCCCCTTTCCCCACCCTCTCCTGCCTTCCCTCTGAGGTTTGATGGTCTGATAGATGATTCTCTTTCTCTGGATCTGTTTTTGTCCATCAGTTTATGTTGTTCATTATATTCCACAAATGAGTGAGATCATGTGATATTTATATTTCTCCAACTTACTTATTTCTCTTAGCATAATGCTCTCCAGGTCCATCCATGCTGTTGCAAATGGTAGGAGTTCCTTCTTTTTTACAGCAGTGTAGTATTCCATTGTGTAGATGTACCACAGGTTTTTAATCCACTCATCTGCTCATGAGGGACAATCATCTGTCTGATTGCTTTAAAATTACTTTAAATTTCTTGGTGTGTTTTTTATATTAAAGTTCAGCAAACTCTGTTGACTTTGGCATCTGAGACATATCTAGATCCTTCTACTTCTTCTCCATATGCCAACTATATATACCTCAGATGATCTCTTTGCCTGAACCGCAGCCTTTGAACTGAACTGAACTTCTATCCTTGCCCTATCTAACCAATTCCCACATGAGAACAAGAGGGATTCTTTTTTTTTTTTTTTAATTGTAAAGCAGGTCATGTCAGTCCCCTGTTTAAAATCCTCCAATAACTTTCTATTGTATCTAGAATAAATCACAACCTTCTCACACATTTAAGAAGTCCGTTCCTGGCCTCCCTGCACCTTGCCAATTTCATCACATATTACTCTGCATTTCTACTCTGCTCCTGACAAATTGGCTGTCCTTGGGTTCCTGGAAAGTGGCAAGCTCATTCTCTTTTTAGAGATATATATGAATGGGAAACATGTTGAGATTTACAGCTTAGCTTCAAAATCATATCCTCGGTGAAGTCTACTCTGGATCTTTTAGTAGCTACTCACGAGCATATCAATACAATTCTTTCCATAACACATATATCTACATGACATTTTGACTGTTTTTTTTAATTTATCTTTATTATTGAAAGCATTACCGATGTCCCTCTTTTTCCCCCATTGACCATCTCCAGCCTGTGCCCCCCCCCATTACTGTCTGTGTCCATGGTTATTTATGCATATAAATACTTTTGTTAACCCTCCCCACACACACTGCCAACATCCCTCTGAGACTCGACAGTATGTTTCATGCTTCCATGTCTCTAGATCTATTTTGTTCATTAGATTCCACATATGGTGAGATCATGTGATACTTGTCTTTCTCTGACTGGCTTATTTTGCTTAGCATAATACTCCCCAGGCCCCTCCATACTGTCTCAAAGGGTAAAGATCCTTCTTTTTTTTACAACAATATAGCAATGTATCACAGCATTTTTATCCACTTCTCTACTGATGGGCACTTGGACTCTTTCCAGAACTTAGGTATTGTAAATAGCACTGCTATGAACATGGGAATGCATATATTCTTTCCGACTGGTGTTTCTTGATTCTTAGGATATAGTCCTAGAAGTGGGATCATTGGATCAAATGGCAGTTCAACATTTAACTTTTTGAGGAACTTCCATACTGTTTTCCATAGTGGCTGCACCAGTCTGCATTCCCACCAATAGTATACTAGGGTTCCCTTTTCTCCACATCCTCGCCAGCACTTGTCATTTGTTGATTTGTTGATGGTAGCCATTCTGACAGGTGTGAGGTGATGCCTCATTATCGTTTTAATTTGCATCTCTCTGATGATTAGTAACTTTGAGCATTTTTCACATGTCTCTTGGCCATCTGTATGTTTATTTTTATTATTCACTGAATATTCTTTCAGGATATGAGCTTCATTAGACAGCCTGGTTTATGCTGTTTACCATTTTATCCTAGCATCTAGTATATTTCCTGGCACATGGCTAGTACTCAGTGAATATTTGTCTAGTCAGTGGATAAATGAAGAAAGGGAAAGATTAAACAACTCATATTTATTAAGTAATAGCAGTGTTTAAGTAATGAAATAACTCTGGGTAACAAAAGTGCAAGACAATGTCTATACTCAATTATTGTCAGAGATCATCTGAGGTACATAGGGGCTATGATTAATATTGTATTATCAATGAACATTTAGGAGTTTTCACCCAAAACTTTATGACTATTTCCTGATAATAAAAAATTACTGTTTTTTTCAGATGTAAATTTTTTCAGATACATAGTGAGTAGGGTAAATTTAAGTTATCCATTTAGCAGAGGAAAGTGCTGTTCTCCCATTCTTGGCAAATGGAGGCATTTAGTACACAAAGAAAAACAACTTCCTAAAATAAGCACACCACTTACTTGTGGAAGAGCATGGGTGGTCTTGCTATATAGGGAATTAAAATCTGAGTGCAAGCAAGCCTTTGGTTTTGGCCTTTCCTTTGGCTGATTTCCAGGGGTGTGAGGGAAATCACAAAAAGCCAAGAGGTTTGCTTTCTGGCCCCTGGACCTGAGACAGGTTTCTAGGGACTCAAACATTAGCCTCAAAACTGATTTTCAAGCTTCTGCTTCTGATACATGAGGCCCTATTATTGCTTCATATAGATCAGTGGTTCTCAACCTTCCTAATGCCGCGACCCTTTAATACAGTTCCTCATGTTGTGGTGACCCCCAATTTCATTGTTACAAATTGAACATAATTAAAGCATAGTGATTAATCACAAAAACAATATGTAATTATATATGTGTTTTCCGATGGTCTTAGGCGACCCCTGTGAAAGGGTCATTCGACCCCCAAAGGGGTTGCGACCCACAGGTTGAGAATCGCTGATATAGATGTTAGGTTTGTATTTACTATCAGTACTTTCTTTAGCTTTTCCTTTTTTCTTCTGTAGCTTTTTTCTCTTTTCACCCAATTTTTTTATATTCCTTTTTATTATTTTAGCTCCTTTCTAGCATTATGTCCTTTTAATCTCATAGTCATTGTTTTTCTTTCTTTTTCTTTACTTGACTGCTTTATCTGTTTCACTGTATCTAAAAATAGTTTGCTATCTCCTGTCTTGGTAACATATTATTCCTTCTGTCTTTTCTTTATTTCTTTATATATATATTGTTTTACCTAATTATCTTCCTAAATTTTTTACCAAGTCTTACCTTATGCTGTTTAGTTTTATCTTTGGTTGTTTTATAGTCTCTCATTCTTAACTGTTTTATTTTATATTACAATTTATACTACTTACTTTTGCTCTTTTAAATATTTTATATTTATGCTGTACTTAGTCAATTTTAGCTTATACTTATGCATTTTGATTTATTTTAATTACTCAAGTATATTTCAATATGAGAAGTTACACATATGCTGTTCAATTAAGATTAACCTGCTCTCAGCAAAGTCACTAAGTCTTTTCTTTTTCTTCCTTAAACTTTAATGGGTCCTCCTGGCTACATGAAATTGTAACTCTATTAACAAAACTGAATATCTGATTGTAAATCATTAAGTTGAATAATAATAAGCCAGAATTTTGCAAAGTAAGTCCATTGCCAGTATTAACACTGATGATGTGGTATAAAGTGATATATTCACATTATAAACAAGTTATTTTCCCTCAGAAGTATCCAGGGACTGGGGACAGAGGCTCATTGTTAACAATGCAATTTTCTGGGAATCCCCCCATAATGCTCTATCGGAATACTTGGAATGTAGGCCTGAAACTTTCCTGTAATGTGCTACCCGGAGTGAATTTTAAGCACACTCAATTTGACAATGAGTGTCTTAAATTATTCAGTCTCTTTATGTATAACTAACTATATAAAATCTATAATTTCTATCCTAAATAACCATTGGGCTCTGAGTAAATTATTTAAACAGAACAATAAAAATATATTTGGAAAGTAACTACAGATTGAATTACATATTAAAGAATTAAGCAGTTCCTTTAAGGTCCCAACACCACCTGAAAAGATGGCAGGAAAGAGAGTCTTCAGGTACTGCCCTGAAGCCTGCTTCATAACAACTTGTATTCAAAGTCACTATTGCCTAACTGCTTCACTTCAGTTCCAGGAAGTGCCAGGTCCCCTGGTAACCCCTCTGTAGATTTTTAGTTACACATAATGCTAACAATATCACTTCTGTCAAGTTAATCTTGTATTATAAGGATGCACTTGTTCATACATCATCCCCTGATGTAGACTGTGGGCTGCTCAATGGAAATGTTTATGTCTTTGTTCTTACAGCCTGTATTAGTAACAGTGCCTAGAACTGAGTAGATGCTCAAAGAAAAATTGTTGAATGAATAAAGTACTGTTTATTTAAACAGATATATTTTTGTGCAGATCTTGACTTGGATTTCCCATATGATGAAAATAGTATGCAATTTAAAAATTTCTCTCTAAATGTAAAAGCTATTCAAGATACAGCCTCAAATGTATACCCTTATTGCCTTTACATTCTCATGAGGTAGGTAAAATAATTAATTCTAGGGAATCAGAAATGGTAATATAGAAACTATATTTAAAGACAATCTGGATAGTTTCCCAGTGGATCATCCTTGTGAAATTTTACGTTATTGTTTAAAACATAGGTGGAACATACTTTCCCTCCCCAGTGAGGTCAAGCTTGACTATATGAGGCTTTTGCCAATGCAATTTGAGTGGACATAACACATGTAGAAGCCTTAAATATTCATGTGTAGTTCTGTTTCTGTTTCTGTTCCAGGGCTTTACTTTGAAAATAATATGCCTGAGGTAGGTGTGGCACCTTTTGCTTAGGTTGCAAAACAAGTAAAAATGGAAGAATTGATCTGAAACACAGCTTGCACCCAAGTCTAGCCAACACCCAGCCTGAAGCAGAGCTGCCCAGCCAAGCTCCATGTAGATCAGCTATCTGTCAACCTACAGGCTCCAGCCAAGGAGAATATATCCTTGTTGCAAGAACTGAGTTTAGCGGTGATTTGTTAGCAGCATGTTGTGGCAATAGTATTTTCATACAATTTCTCTAGGGCAAATTGACTAAATACAAAAAGAAATATGTTGATATATGTATTTAGAGTCATGGCATAATTGTTGAAAGCTAATAATTTGTTCTCTAATTTAAGCACAAGGTATTTTCAACCTTGGATAATAATCCTGGCTTCTCTAATCTCCACCTTTTAAAATCTGTTTATTATCACTTTGTTTACTAGAGGAATTTTGAATTGGGTAGCGGGGTAGAAAATCGGTTGAAAGTGATCAATAAATGTTACTTAGATTTTAGCTTTTCTTTGTGTATCAATCCAGATTCCTACATCCAGCAAAGTCCATTCTTCTGCACGAAGCTTTCCCACAAGGGACTTCACTGAAATTATGACAGCACTTTTGAAAGTAGTTTACATTTAACATTTAATCATATACTCCTCTGTATTATTTTCTAGAGGTTCCACAGGTAAATTTTATTTCTCTAATGATATTGCCAAGTTTTGAAGTCACCTTCTAATTCCATTATGTCTTTCCGTTGTGCCTTAAACAATCTTAAGCACAAAGGAGACATTTCATAAACAGAGTGACTATATACCATGATTTTCCTGATACATTCTCTTTTACAGTATTTTGTTCCAGAATACATTAATAGTCCTATTTATTCTTAAATTATTCTAGCCTGGACAATGAATTATCTGGTCAATCTTTTAATAAATAGCTGTTGAATGACAAAATTGTTCCTTTTATAAAGTTATGTGTGTACTGTCTACCATCAAAATAGAATTAAATTTGTAGACATAAGACAATAAGTGTTAATGTAAATGTGTCATCTTTACATGAGTCCTTACATTTGGCCTAATAATTGAAGAAAAATGGTGGCTAAATATCTATTTGCCTTCTGTAGTTTAAAGGACGGTGTCTGATCTATATTCATGTCTGTATTTGCTCATAATTTGATATGCTGATATTCAATCTTTGTTTGTAAAACAGGAACTCATAGCATATTTCAATTCTATTTATACTTTATTTATATTTCAAGGGCATCAGCCCAAAGTAGAGTGAGTTCAGCAAAGTATACAATAAAATGCTTCTGGTTAAGCATTTATCAATGCCTTTGGAGTCAAAAAAGTCAATGAAAAGTGCTGTTAGCAGAGCTGTATTAAAACTGAAAGAAAATCAGACAATAAAACCTAAACTTCTGATTTCCTTATCTAGAATTCATATCATTTATGAACTAAGTGATCATTGACCTAAGATTACGTGTTTTATTGGGCTATGGAATATAGCAAGCAAAGACTTTGGAGTCATAAAGAATTGAGTTTAAAAGCCACTTTTGCTATTTACTAATTAGGTGACCTTGAAAATCTCTGACAACGTCATTTTATTTGGAAAGTTGAGAAGTTTATATCGTACATATAATTCAAAAAACAGTGCTTGGCACAAATGATTCTTCAAAATGTTATTATTTATATGATTAACACTTTTCTCAATGACTAAATCTCATCCCTTATTTCTAAGAATTGTTGGAAGTTTGTATATGTATTTTAGGTGTTTCTCTGGTGATTTTTTAAATTCCAGATTTCCCCTTTCCAAAAGGCTACTTTATTGACAATATAACTGTTTTTTGTTGTTGTTTTTCTCCCGTACTTCTTCCTTCATCAGGAAAAATTGACCTGGTCTGAGCGGTTTGCGGTTTTAGAAGTCTGAATGGGTAAATGGGAAACGCAGCACGGGAGGGGCCAAGGCCCTCTGTTATGGCTAGCTCTGGCCCGGAATGCACATCCTATCTTGCTTTTTATGTGCTGCTCTTGCTACCGTTGCTAGAGGGGAACAATGTAACTGAAGATCAGGACAGTCTATGTCAGACTGTCTGAGAGGAACTGAGCTCTTAGTTATGTAACCTGATGCGCTAGTGAATCCTGGGAAAATCAGAGCAAGACTGCCGCATACATGACAGGCAGAATAGCCGCACCACGCTGTCTCTGGCCAGCAACAAGGCTACTTCAGGGTGTTTTGACAGATCAATATGAAGCCACTTATAAACTAGTTCTTCCAATTCAAGGTAAAGGCAAATGGCTAAGATCTTTACAATTGTGAAAGAAGACAGATGTGCCTTAATTTCTTCTTCCTTCGTCTAACAGGAAATGTGATGCATAAGCAATCATGCTGTCATAATGCTTGAGCAGCGGATTGTTCTTTCTGCAATCTTTGATGGGTGTTTATTTAAAACAATTGGGGGGATGTTCCTACGTCAAATGAAAAGTAGTAAGAAATATGTGACATAAAGCAGCCCACAGATAAATTTTATTTTTGTCAAAATGGTTTTGATGTGAAGTAATTCTAGTTTAAGTACATATGCCCAGAGTTTATAAAAAAAAAATCAGTAATTTATTATGTAATTTACTCTTTCTCTAGCTTTGGTTGTTTACTCTGGATTTATAGCAAGGGTGAGACTTATGAGTATCTGACATTAATTTGATTGTGCTGAAAAATGTGTGAGGTTAACCATATTAAAGATCCAGCAATAAGCTATAACCAGAAAACCATTATGAAGTGTCATGGGGGGAAATGATGCAGAGGACATCTTTCATCACAAAATAGCTAAAGAAAAAGGAAATAGTCAATATTCAAACTTTAAGTCAAATGTTATTACAGGTCTAATGAAATATACACATTGAATACTTTTGTAGACAAGGCAAAGTTTTGTGCATGTTTCTAACATATCCTTAAGAAGCACAGCTTACTCTTACACCATTATTAAATACTTAAATTTCTTCATAAATCTTAAGGACATCAGTTGTCAGGATGTCTGTGCTCTACGGGTTTTCAGTTTTGTTCCCTATAAGAGCTAGAAAAGAAGATATGAACTATGAGAATTGTTAAAGCAACCAAAAATGTCTCTCTGTGTTTTCTTTTGAAGGGAAAGGTAATTTGTTAAGAAACCTCCTTGACAGGATGATGGAACATACTTCATTTGTTTTTTTGTGTGTGTGTGTTTTTTTCCCCATCCCATAGAGCCATGAGAATCAAACGAAAGCTAGGCTTACTGTAACACACTGACTGACAATTAGATTTAAAAACCCCAGGAAATCGGATCTCATAATGGTATGTAATGGGATTCTGAAATGAAGTCTCCTGCTCTCAGGTATCATCAGGTAGTGAAATTAAAAGAAAAGCACAGAAACTCAATTATTGCTAGAATCAGCTTGCTAAGTTGGTTGCTGTCACAACTAGAAGATTCTTGAACTCCATGGCGATATTGCATATTTTGGGTTTCCAGTACTCTTAGAGAATATTATGCCTCATGAAATGAATAAATATGAATCAAAACTTAGCATCCTTTACACATGAGAATCTTTTGAGATATTTTCTATACATCTCTCTCACAAAACATGATAATTTAATTAAGATATTTAGCCAATGAAATTTTATTCAATAGTAAATACCTCGAATGTGATGATTTAATAATTGCACTGCTATATAATAATTCATATTTTAAAAGTATTTATGAAGTGCCTTACTTTCATATATCATATCATATTGCACTGAAAGAGACAATACCTGGATATTGATCAAACTGAAATCAATCATTGGAAGTGAAACTTAAACATTCAATCATAACAGGAATGTAAATGTAAATAATAAAAAACATAGCCTATTTTACCATTAAATTTAACATTAAGACAGCAATAGATATTGATGTTTGACTTTTGTTTCATTAAAATTTTTCCCATAGAATTTCATTTCTAAATTTTCCTGCAGTCCATTATTAACAAAGTTCTAAAAATTAGTTAGAAGAATGAAAAATGTATTATTTGGAACATAAATCAGTCACTAAAGATGCAAACTTTTCAGTTAGGAGCTAATTATTCTAAAGTTTTTTTAAATGCACTTTTAAGTGAAAGTAACCTTATTAAACTTTATTATAAAAATGTTCTAATAATTTATACTCATGGTCTTTCTTTGGAGCTGACAAAGGATGCCAAAAGAAAAGCCGATTCTTCTTACAAAGGAAAGAGCAAGAAGGCAGTGTGCGACGTGACTCCCAAGGTAGCGTTCCATCCCCTGTATCTATCTAGGCTGTGTGTGTGCCTCAGAAGCTAAATTCTCCTCAGCTGCAGAACAGCAGCTTTGGGAAAACTGCCTCTGAAGAAGTCCTCATTCTCTTTCACAGAAGCAAGTGGAGGGAAAGAGAGAAAATAAAGAAAAACTCAGTGGATTTAGAAAAAGGAAACTTGCACCTATGTAATTTCCAAGGCATTATTAATTCTTTATTCAAGAGACCAAAAAATTAATGAGCTTTTGCTGAATTCTGGGAAGCAGATAATTCAAAAAGATATGTTGCTCCAGACATGAGAATAGAAAAATCAAAAAAAATTGAGACAACTTGATTTGATGATCAAGAGTCAGGAACACTTTATAAGGGAAATGATTGGTAAAATATAACATGAAAGTAAGCATATTAGAATTTGATGTAAATAAGTGGTATTTTTAAATACTCCGTGGTTATATATAAGTACAGTAGGATAAATAGTAAGCTTGTGAAAGGCATAACTAAACAAACAGCACAATACAAAGTGATTAACACTAAAGTTAAACTCTGGCATTTGCTTCCAACATCATCATATTGATAACATGAAGAATAACTACTTTATGAGTATTAATGAATTAGAGAGAGTGAAATAAAGGTGGGGGTAAAGGTCATAATATAGGTACAACTTGGTTATCATCTTTTCTTTTCAGGTTGAAAACTGAAGATATTAAGGCAATAGTGTCATGGTTTTGACTCAGACAGACCTGAACTTGAGTCCTGCCTTTGCTACTTACACATGGTCATTATAAACCTCATTTTCTTCATTTTCAGAATGAGGTTACTTAGTAGTTGTTTCATACAGTTGTTTTAAGGATAAAATTAGATAGTTCATTTAAGTTATTTCGTGCAGTGGCTGGCAGACAGTATATAGTAAGTATTTGGTAACAATTCTTACTTATAAGTCACAGGAACACACCAAATGAAAAAGAAAATGCATGCCTACTGATTGAGATTGTGGTTTTTATTTTGTTCTGTTTCTTTTGTGATGTTCCCTAAGATGTCCTGCTGGGAGATGACATAAATTATGAAATCACCGAGTTCCACTGGCCAAACTCCCAATCTTGAGTCCTGGAGCAGGGCCCTGGTCCTAGCTCTCCAAAGCTACATATTTTCTCAGTTCCGATCACATTATCCTGTCTACCATAGAAGTATAGGAGTACAGTGATATTTGATAGCCTTGTAAACAGTTCTGCCTGTTAAAGAGTCACTCCACCTCTGCTTTATGAATTACTATGGGTTCCTGTGTATACCTTTTAATGCCTAGAGTTACATAACTGAGACCTTAAGTTTCCCCTTTAATTATTTATTTTTGTGGTTCTCAAACAGCATTTACCTGATCACATTGCTGTTTTATAGCAGCAATGTACCCTGCAATTAGTTTTTAATATATCTGTCTTTTCTTCCGTCTTTGTGGTTAAAATAAAACCTGGGTTATTTGTGGAATAGAAAGAGTCATCAGGAAGTAATGAGATGATATTAGGAAGTTTAGAACTTTTGATACAACTAGCTGCTTGATTGCAAAGCCAAATTATTCTTTTAAATTTACCTTTATTGTTGAAAGTATTACAGGTGTTCCCCCTTCCCCCCCATGGACCCCCCTTCACCCTGCTCCTTCCCCACTTGTGTGAGGAATGGCAAAGGGCAGATATTTTATCCTACTTGCAAATTAGAGTTAATCTGTCCTGGTTTCATGGATGCTGGTGAAAGATACAAGATTTCTAAGTCAGAAACAAAAGATCTTTCATTATTCACAGCAAGAGAAGTAACAAGATTAACAGCATTTTCTGCTGATTGTTTTAGTCCCAGTTCTCAAAGGGAAATGCAAAAAGGGGCAGGTGGTACCTGCACTTATAGCAGGTTTCATTACAGGAGAAAAATACTAAACATGGGGAACCCAAATCTTTTATAACGGACAGTAAGAATGCCTGTCATTCCTTTGCTCCAGAGGATGATACTATCATTATCATCTAAGGCTGTTTTTTATACAAACACTAGAGGCCTGGTGCACGTATTCTGTGCACTCGGGGTGGGGGGCGGTGTTCCCTTAGCCCGGCCTATACCCACTCACAGTTCAAGAGCTCTTGGGGGATGTCCGACTGCCACAGAGGTGGGAGAGGCTCCCACTGCCGCCGCTGCGCTTACCAGCCGTGAGCCTGGCTTCTGACTAAGCGGTGCTCCCACCACACTGACCACAAGAGGGCAGCTCCTGAATTGAGTGTCTGCCCTCTGGTGGTCAGTGTGCATCATAGCAACCGGTCGTTGAGCCATTCAGTCAATTTCCATATTAGCCTTTTATTATATAGGATATTTGAGAAGATAGTCCACACAAAGGACAAACCGTGCTTCTGCTTGCAAGATGTGTAGAAACAGGAGACAACTATGGAGAATTATCTCCCTGATAGAGACATTGGGAGACTTCTCTAAAAGAAATATCACTTTCATCCATTAGATGTAAAGTTTATTTTTGCAAAGTTGAGTAAAATTTTATTTATTAAGAATTGGCAATCTTTATGAAAATAAAATCAAAGTGTTTATATATCCTTGCAGAAAGAAGTATTCAAGGCAAATTGTTCTCAAGACATCAGGTGAAGAACCTGAAATTCTAAGTTTCCATGTACATTTTGGCACAGGTATTATAGGCTTATTATTCTTTACCTATTTTTCTTTGAAAGAATCACTTTTAAAACAGCAATTACAATATAGCTAGAGTGACTGCCTTTATAAACTTATAGCAAGAAGATTATGTTTTGAAATGAAGATTAAAACAAAAGTAAATTGTATCAGTTAATCTCCACAGTGAAAAGATGACAACCAAAAATAAGTAAAAAAAGATAAATGAGATAATTATAGCTAACGATGTTAATTACAGTTAAATGGTTTTTACAGATATATAAGTGAAAGACAAAAAGCAAAGAAAA
Organism: Myotis brandtii; assembly: GCF_000412655.1. NCBI lineage: Eukaryota > Metazoa > Chordata > Mammalia > Chiroptera > Vespertilionidae > Myotis > Myotis brandtii. Next base: position 3,556,229 of record NW_005357846.1, on the reverse strand, counting down.
AATAGACCCTCTAATAAGTAGGGGAATAAAATTAATGATGCTATAAAACACTTGAGTTATTAAATCCCTCCCTTTTATCAGACTTCAACAAGAAATAAAATGAGGGAAATAAATGTAAACATTTAAAAAACAATGAAGAATGCAAAAAAATGCCATTGCTCTTTTTCTTACCGAGCCAGTATGGGAAAATTTGAAAACCATTTATAAGAAGTAGACTTATGGCACTTAAATGCATGAGCACTAAGTAAGAAATGATGAGTATACTTAATGAACTACTGTCTTTTAAAGAATCATGAAGAAGTTAATAGGCATAAAATGACTGGGAAGAATAAGTGTTTGCAGTAAAAAAACAAAAAAAAACAAATTGAAGGTAAATAACTGAAAGGACAAGTGGCACATCCCTCTGGTGTAGAGCAGACCAAATAGAAATGCTTGATGACAATGAAGTAAGGTGAAGAAAGTGGCCACTCAACTTGGAGTATGAAATAGACCCCAAGTAAGTAATTTTAATAAGAAAAATAATAAATCTAACTGGAACAGGTAGAAAGTACCTTAAATTCTAGATAGATATATTTTTTTAAATTATAAAACGACTAGAGATCTGATGCATGAGATTTATGCACTGCAGGGCAGGGTGGTCCCTCAGCCTGGCCTGCACCCTCTCACAGTCCAGGACCCTTCGGGGGATGTCCATCTGCTGGCTTAGGCATCCCTCTCACAGTCTGAGCTCTTGCAGTCTGGGACCCCTCTCTCCTTACCACCTGCCTGCAGAGGAGGCGGTAGAGGCTCCCACCATCGCCTCTGAGCTCGCCAACCATGAGCCCGGCTTCGGACTGAGCAGCACTCCTACTGTGGGAGTGCACTGACCACCAGGGAGCAGCTCCTGCATTGAGTGTCGTCCCCCTGGAGGTCAATGTGCATCATAGAGACCGGTTGTTATGCCAGTTTGTCGATTTGCATATTACCATTTTTTATATAGGATTAAGCATCATTTTATAAGTAATTTTCCAAAGAGAGAATGATTAGAGTCTAGTAAAAATTGATTTTGATAGTACATTTATAAATAAACCTGTGGAAAAATGAAAGATGTCATTTCTCCTTAAAGACTCCAACTCACATGGGTGCGAATAAAATTATGTGCTCAAAAAACTGAAGGAGAGGTCATATAACCAAAATAACATCTTTAAAACAACAAAATAATAATGATAACATAAGGAAAGGTAATTCCACAGGGACTGATCTTTTCACATAGAAAGTAGGCAACCAAAACTTTCTTCATTTAGCTCAAACTTGTTTGATTGAGCATCTCTCAGTGCAGAGTTGGAGCTAATCTGTGCTGCCTGGGGAGGGCCAATTGTCAAATATCAGATAATTTGCAAGAAGGAAGCTAAAATGTTGGTCGTTTGATATCAGCCACAGTGGGAATATTTACAACATGGAAATCACCCCCATGTGATACAGGTCAGGATGATTTTTCTCCAGAAATGTTTGTGTTTTTCATTAGCCACCACTGCAGTTACTCCAAGAGGGGACTTCCTATTGTGGGCAGATGGTGCAATGTTAACAAGTGACAAAGTTTAGTCTAAACTCATATTATTTCTTCTGTCTTCTCTATTCAGAGCCAAGTTTTAAAACTGGAAAGGACAAACTTACTTTGTTAAACAGGGAATTATAATCTAAGATAATACAGCTTGATCTGCCTAGAATTTTAAAATAGGTTATTTTTCTCAATTATATAAACAATTTTCATTGTTAGAAAACTAAAAATTAAAAAAAATTAAAACATCTATAATCCTATAGGCAAGAAGTTAACATTATTAATATTTTAATGTATGACATTAAAGTCTTAAAAAATAAATATATTCTTATATATTCTGTTTGGGAACCTACTTTTTATACACAGTTTAGCTGCATAGCATTTCACTGTGATCATCCCTCTATTTTGACCACTGTAATCATTCCTTCATAAGTTATTATTTAGAACACTTCTTATATTTGGCTGTGATTATAAATAATATTCTGATGAATGTCTCCGAACTTTGATCAGTGCATGCCTGCTTGTTACTATAAAATACTTGGTCAGAAAAGGAATTATGGCGACTAAGGGAATAAACATCGTTATGGCTTTTCTGTATATTACAACAGTGCTGCCCAGAAAGATGGTCTGACTCTTTGCTTCCTTCATCAGTGTACATGAATGCTCACCTCCCCATAGCTGCCTGGCATGGATTATTATCATTTTTAGGAAACAGGTCAAAGAGTCAGCATCTGTAAATGTTTCCTGAGTCTGAGGCCAGGAATACTCTACTACTGAAAGTTGTCTGTCCCCAGGAGTAATACATCATGTATCCAGGTCTCAAATTGTCCATCTGAAGTCCATTTGAAGATAAGTTTGAAATTTCCCCCAGGTGCTTCAAATAATTCAAACTGTATCTTGTTTGCTTTTTCCCTCTTCAATGGCATTATACTTTCAGTCCAATTTGTCTCGAGATGAGGCAGGCTCTTCAGCCTGACCATTGCAGTGAGTCTCAAGCTCAGCATGTACTAAACAAATACTTGGCAGTAGGTGTAGCCAGTGTTGTTACCCATCTTTTCTAAGTAACTTAAGGCTTTCATGTTGACTGATAGGCACAGACGTTTCACATTTCCCACCTTTATGTCTTCATTTACAAGTAAGATTTGACCAAAATCCAGTACTTGCTGAACTCTCAAAGCTGACAAAGCCGGTATTTTGTTTTAATCTGAAAATCTTATTATTTAAAGTAAGTTTAAGTATAACAAATAAATTTAATGAATAGCCATATGCATTTCCTTTACTGTGAGTTGACCATTAACATGTTTTTTCTTCTTGTGGGAGAGAAAACAAAATAAGCATAACTCTCACTGGATATCTAATTAGTTCTCAAGGCCTGCAGTTTTTGCCTTTTTCTTGATGTTAGATTTGTCTCCTCATGTCCTTCCCCATTGTTATTTTCTGTCATCTCTCTCAAGCTGCAGCTGGTTTCACTGCTTGCAAGCTGCCTGACCATTGCTGCAAGAGTGATTGTTCTAAAATCATTAAAAACTAATCATGCTATTCTTTTATTTCAAACTCTTTGTTGGCTCCCTCTGATTTTCTACCTCTAATCTGGCTTCTAGTCTCTAGTTGCATTTTCCTCCCAGATCTATCTGTGCATTGTATGCTATAAAATCCTTGAACTCTATTCAGTCCTGGAATAGCCCAGATTTCTACCCCTTCTATGAGCCTTTGTTTCTTTCTCTTTAAAATACATGCAAATATGGGTTATGCTTATGTGCATGCATACAAGTCCTTTGGTTCATCTCTTACCCTCCCCCTCTCCCCCTCCCTTGCCTTCCCTCTGAGGTTTGATGGTCTTTTCAATGCTTCTATGTCTCTGGATCTATTTTTGTTCATCAGTTTATGTTATTCATTACATTTCACATATGAGTGAGATCATGTGATATTGACCTTTCTCTGACTGGCTTATTTCAAATAGCATAATGCTCTCCAGGTACATCTATGCTGTTGCAAATGGTAAGAATTCCTTCTTTTTTACAGCAGCATAGTATTCCATTGTGTAGATGTACCACCATTTTTTAATCCAC
>NW_005357846.1:3545059-3552585 GCF_000412655.1 Myotis brandtii | reverse complement strand
TGTGCTGCTATGAACATAGGGGTGCATATTTCTTTCTGTTTGGTGTTTCTGATTTCTTGGAATATATTCCTAGAAGTAGGATTACTGGGTTGAGCGGGAATTCCATTTTGAATTTTTTGAGGAAACTCCATACAGCTGTCCATAGTGACTGCACCAGTGCATTCCCACCAGCAGTGCATGCGGGTTCTTTTTCTCTACATCCTCGCCAACACTTGTTGTTTGTTGATTTGTTGATGATAGCTATTCTGACAGGTGTGAGTGGTACTTCATTGTTATTTTGATTTGCATCTCTGGGATGATTAGTATCTTTGAGCATGTTTTCATATGTCTCTTGGCTTTCTGTATGACCACTTTTGAAAAGTATCTATTTAGGTCCTTTACCCATTTTTTTATTGGATTGTGTATTTTCCTTTCATTGAGTTGTATAAGTTCCCTATAAATTTTGGAGATTAAACCCTTGTCGATGTCACATTGGCAAATATGTTCTCCCATGCAGTGGGCTCTCTTGTTGTTTTGTTGATGATTTCTTTTGCTGTGCAGAAGTTTTTTTTTTTTGATGGGAGCAGCCAGGGAGAGGTCAATGGAGGAAAAAGGAGACATATGTAATGCTTTAAACAATGAAGAACTTACATTAAAAAATAATTAAATTAAATTAAAAAGATACATATAAACAAACACAGTACCATAGGAAAATTGTCCAATGAAGCCTTCTAACTTCTATTTGATTACTAATTACTATCGACTCACAAAAATGTATATTAATCTCATACACTCATTCATTAGTATTTTTACAAAAGCTGCTATGTTCTTTCTTTCATTCTGCACTTGAATTATTGGCTTTAGGAGACCTTTGCTGGGCATTTGATTCATTCTTCTTAAATTTCACCTTATAAAATACAGGCTGAAAAAGGTGAAGGGATTAAGATGTACAAATTGGCAGTCACAAACTAGTCATGGAGATATCAAGTAATCAATAATAACAGAAATTATGTATGTTGCCAGGTGAACATTAGACCTATCTGAGGGAATCACTTCATACGGTATATAAGTATCTAATCACTATGTTATACACGTTAAACTAATATAATATTTTTTGTCAACTATAACTGAAAAAATAAAAATATAATTGGAAAATGATACAGGCTGAAAAAAAAACATAAAATAATGTGGTACTACATATAGTTATCAAGAACTAAGAGCTTACTAAGACCCATAAGGTGCTTTAGTACACACAGAAAATAGAAATAGAAATAGAATTCTTTAAAACAATGCTGATCCATGGACCATGTTTTATTTGACCACAAGATGAATATAGAAATTGAGAGTGAATGTTTAAAACCTTTTATAACAATTTGACATTTATATGATGCCTAATCCAAAATGTATTTTAGTTAAATGTAACAACAAAAAGTTGGGGCTTGTAAAAAAATGAATAATGTCTGATATAATTTGTGTTTGGATCCTGGTTATGATATCCCTTTTGAAACGTGTGTCATTTACAGACTTGGTGAGAATACTCTCTGAATATTCATCAACTTCATTAATGAAACATGGTGACCTAGACAAGTCAAATAATACCCATGGCAAATCACTAGAAGTCTTCTACATTGACATTAATTTATTATCAGCATTTTAGGGATATTTTATTTAGCTAATTTCTAGGTCTAATTATGCCCTTACCCCCTCCAAATCTTCTAACAGTATATGATAAAAAAAGTCAAATACTGAGCAGAAATTAACTTCTACATATTCCAGGCCTTCCAAATTGCCTAATATTCTAAGCCAGTATCTTCTTCATAATAAAATGTGGTAATACTGAGTTTGAGATGAGTTTTCTTCATTATTATTTACCTGGGATTCACATGTCATTCTTTGAATAAATTATTTTACATTTATTATAATCTCTGGCTTCTTCAAATTTTTATTGTATGTATAATAGGTCATTTACTTAAGAATTTACTATAATTTTCAGAATGTGCATGTGTGTGTGTGTGTGTGTGTGTGTGTGTGTGGTTTCCTGTTCATTTTATAACCTCCTTAGGATTAGAAATTATGCTTTTGTGGCTTCTTATTTAAAGATTTCCAGACAAAATTAAAAGTTCTAGACCCAGAAAAGATAATTAAAAAGATATTTGATGTTTTATTAAATGTGTTGATCACAATGAAACATTTATTATCTTTCCCATTGGACTCCTGGAAGACTGTGAGTTGCCTCGTAGTTTACTTCTAAGCACACTCTTTCTCGGGAACCTTTATCATTGACAATCCTGTTAACTGCCCCTGTGGCTAGAAGAGCCACTCTTTCAATAATGAGGAAAAAAAAACTTATTTTTAGTATGTGTAAAAAAAAAGGGAGAATGACAGACCAATGTATCATTTCAATATTAATGGATAGGAGGGTATGATGTAAAAGAACAATTAAAGCTGTATTTAGTTTTCAAATAAAATACATGCCCAGCCTGGCTAGGTGGCTCAATTGGTTGGAGCATCATCTGGTACACCAAAGGATTTCGGGTTAGATTCCTGATCAGAGCACATACTTAAGTCGTGGATTCAATCTCCAATGGGGGCGCATGCAAGAGGCAACTCATTGATGTTCTCTCTCACATGGATGTTTATCTCTCTCTCTCTATTTCTCCTTCCCTTAAACCATCCCTTTATCTCTAAAAAGAAATGAAAACATCCTCAGATGAGGATTAAAGATAATGAATTTTAAAAATAAAATAAAATACATGGCTAGCACTGGTTTAAAGAGGAAGGAAAACCAAGTGGGTTTTGATTTTCTAAAATTACTAAAAGTTAAACTGTTGCACTGGCTTCATGACACCAAAAAAAAATGGGATAACTTAGTGGCCCAATTTTGAGTAAGATTTTATTCTGTAATTTTGGAATGAATTGTAGAAACATGCACTTGATAGATGTTAAAGAAACAGTGTATAGATATTAGGTTTGTGTCACATCAAATGTCTACAGTTTGCATTTTTTTCATAAAATAGGCAAATCTGAATCACAACAGCAGCTCCTGGGATATACTATACATTGTAGTTATAGTGTATCACATTAACTATGTGGACATATATTTGCTGAAGAAAATGAAATGTTTATAGTTCTTTATTACCTTAAAATATTGTATTTATCAGAATTTGACCCTAGATAGTTCATTAAACTGGAAAACTGACTAGCCCTAGGCTTGTTATGATATTAATAATATCTAGAATTATTATGCCAATATACAAGAATAATTGGTTTAATTTCTAAAGAGAAATTAAGTGTTATTATGCTATGAATACACTGAGCTAGCATTAATGAAGCATAACATTAGTCAAGAATGTGCTATATAGATGGTTGCTTGAAATTTAAAAAAAAATGTTTTAATAAAGGATATGGCATTTAAAAAAGATATACTTGAAAATATTTACAGGCTGACTCATAAATATTTTAAAATGATAATTGACATTATTCACTTATATGTTTTATGTTATGCTTGCATATTCTAGTACTTTTTACTTACAAATTTGAAATTAATTTTCAGTTGTTTTTCCAAGAAACCCTGACTGACAGTTACCCTCATGTCAGCTTCCTCCCATTATCCTACTCTTTGTCCCTGTTTGCTTCATTGATGTCAGAGTGACCTTTTTAAATTGCAAATATGATCATCTAAGTCCTTTTATTTTAATTCTTTATTGTTAAAAGTATTACATAAGTTTCCTTTTTCCCCCATTGACCTCTCCTGAGCTGTCTCAGCACAAATCCTTTTCTTTTTAAGCTTTGACAACAACCCATGTCCCACATGGTTAAGTCCAATGCCTTACCATTCACAGCTTTCACAGGCCCCACTCCTATTTTTTTGTCCTGGCTGTAGGCTATGTCTTCCTGATGCAATTTACGCAATAGAGACAAGATGCACAACCACCACCAAGGCCTTTAGGATGCTTGGAACTTCTGTGTCCACATACTTTTGAACATGTTATCTCTGCTGTGAATGCCCTTCGCAACCACACCTCATAGGACAGTCTAATTCCTTCTTCAAAGCACAAGTCACAATTTTAAAAGGGAAGCCTCCTTTGATTTCTGCTTCCACTTGAAAGTGGAATCAATGACTCACTCTTCTCATCACCCTGAGCTACCACAAAACTCTCTTTCTCTTGTTGTATATACAATTATTCAATAACTAGAGGCCTAGTGCATGAAAATTCATGCACTGGGGGGGGGGTCCCTCAGCCCGGCCTGCCCCCTCTCATAGTCTGGGAGCCCTCAGGGGATGTCCTACTGATAGCTTAGGCCCGCTCCCTGTGGCCAATCAGGGGAAGGCACTGCCCCCATCACACCCTCGCTGCTGCTGCCTCTGGCCTCCCTCTGTGGGAGGCGACCCGGCGATCAGGGGAAGGCGATGCCCCCATCATACCTCTGCTGCTGCCTCTGCCAGCCACATGGCTGCCTGAGCCTTGGCCCTCGCAGCCACCGTGGTTTGCCTGAGCCTTGGCCTGGCCCTCATTGCCTGAGCCTCAGGCCCTGGGCAGCAGCAGCCACCATCCGCGGCTTGCCTGAGCCTCAGGCAGTCACTGCGGCTTTTTCCGGATTAATGCAGCATCAAGTCCTTGCCCACCCATGCGCACCTCATTGAGCATGCAGCCCTGCCCACTTGCACCTGTCGCGCACGCAGCCTCCTTTGGATTGGTTGTTATAGTGTGATGGTATGACATCCATTAGCATATTAGCTCTTTATTATATAGGATCAGAGCAATATCGAAAGTATACATCTTACAGGGTCTTCAATTATTTACTAAAAGCAATTCATTTGTTTCACTTTACATTTATTGTGCAAAGATTATAGCTTATCACTGACAGTATTTTTTTTCCTAAATTCACACTGCTTGTCCCCACTAATGTACCACCTAAGATTTCTGCTGGACTGGAAAATCATTGTGGGTATACTTTGTATTTTCTTTCCCTATATACATTAGAGACGCAGTAGCTACTTTTTCTGTTTGTTAGCCTCCACAGCTCCCTGACATTTTAATGGTACTAAAATGTGAAACTTTTGTCTCCTATCATTTTTTTGAATCCCTAGTATTCTTTCATTATGTTTCCTATTTCTTTTGGTTTAGTTTAACCACAGCCTATTTTTATTGTTGGCTACCAAGACTTAAATTCATATTCAAGCTTAAGGAAAATAGCGAGGCTTACATTAGGATCCACACTGACTTGTCCCCAAAATTGTTGAGATCCAAGACAGTTGGCCAATCTCTTTTCTAGAAGTAAAGTAACATCAGAGGGAGGATGGCAAAATGGTCAAGGTAGAGACTCTCTTAAATTCTCAAAGTAGAAAAAATACTATATTGACATATCAAATAATTGGAAAGTTTCCTTTTCCATTTGCGTTACACCCTGGCAAAAAGGGGTTTCAACATTGTGTCATAACCTATTTCTACTTTTTTCTCTTCTTCAAATTCTCAGAGTCAAGATAGTATTTCGTTAAACATTGTTGGATTACTGATATTGCCCAGACTCTGGTTCAAACTGTTTTCTAAACAGAATTTATTTTTCTGTGGAGTTACAACACTTTTCAGAAGGGAGCAGGAGGGAACAGCATAACTAGGAGACATCAAAGGATTTTCTGGAAGAAATCTAGCAATATGCATACAACTGTCTCAGACAACACACAATGAATGACTTCTCTATATTAAGCACTTTCTGGGTAGTAAGTATTCAAACATAGTCCTATAGGACAAATACAGTCCTATCTAGGCAAAGATCCGTTGTATGGCATTATATCTATGTAAATCAAAAAAGAAAGAAATAAATCTATGTAAACCACTCAACAGCCACTATGATAAGTTACATACAAAGCACTACAGGAACAGAGAGGGGGGTTAATTATTAATAAGATAGAAAAAAAAAATGTGAACTTGACGCTTGAGCTGAGTTGAGGTTGTTGAGTCAGAGAGGTAAAGAACTGTAGAGAAAACAAAAGGAAAATGAAAGCTTGACCTTTCATTGCAGAAATACAGGAAGACACACATGTATGTGGGTGGTGGTAAGAGAGAAGATAACATACAACGTAATGAGAAAAACAGGCTGGAGTCCAATTGTGAAGGCACTCTGGGTATGAAAAAGGAATTTATGTTAATTTTTCAGAGAGCTGTTAAAATATTTTATTACTATTATTTTAATTTGGGTAATAGAAGGGGAAATGTAAGTTTGGGCTAAAGTTTAATTTCATGTTCTAATAATTGGAAGTGCCAATGACACTTTCTAGGAGATTATTAGTAAGCAGGTCCAATACATGAGTCTGGAGTTCAGGAGCAGGACTGGAGCTCCAGGTACTGGAAAATTACTTACTTGTAAGTAGTAGCTGAAGTCCACTGGCTTAGATGAGATCAGCAAACAAGGTTGTTTATAGCAAGCAATACAAAGGGAAAGAAAAATATCAGTCTTTCGGAAATTTATATTCTTTTACTGAGAAAATCTATATGTGGATATTTACTTAAAGGAAGTAATTCTAAATCCACTGAAAGTTCTGTGCTCAAAACTATTCATCACCTTCTCAGAGACAATTGTTGAGATGTCTGCACAGCATTTTTCTTAGAACCATTTGTCCAAATCCACAAGGGGGATCTCTCCCGAGCCTCCCTGCTTGGATATTGCTCATTAGCGTTAGGCAGACACCTGACACAAATGAAGTCAATCAGATTTTCTCCTTCTTGAAAATTAAACGGAAGGATGTGGAGGTTTAGAGTTGGGAGTAGAATTTATGTCAACAGCTGAGTAAAGAAGCAAACATGAAAACTATTTCCTAAGGAGAGCCTGAGAACTGTCCCAGGGTCAGACCTAACTGGAAACGTTGTCCAACTTTCCCTTGAATTGTAAAGTGCACATAACTAAAAATTATTCCTCCTTTACTTTCCGTAAGTTAAGTCGGCGTGGCTTCTGTTATTTACAACCAATGTACCTTAACTAAAAAGACATTGTTCATTACAGAGAAGAAGTTGAAGTAAATCATTGTAACGACGGTCTAATAATAGAAGTTTTATATTTATTACAATGCAGAAAAGGGTTTTGGCATTGTGTCATAACCTATTTCTACTTAAATACGTAGAAAAACTTATAATGCATAGATGTACGAAAACTAATAGACTGAAAACCTGCTCATATCATATAATGATATTGAGGAACAAAAATCAAGTGCTGATAGAAAATGTTTGGGAGAAGAGTTTCAAAAATTTATGGTAAAATACTTAATTTGTAATAAGACTTTAAAAACTTTGATTTATATTTAAATATTTAATAATTTGATTTTTGATAATGAAATGCATGCTTATTATAACAATAAAAGAAATAGAAAAATACAAGTAAAAGTGGGTTTCACACTCTCTTAAGATAACCCCTGGAGTAAAGGTTAAATGTAAATACATATCATTAGCCTTAGATTTCTTTCACACACACAAAAAAGAGAACTTGAGGTAAAAGCCATTAAAAGAAAAACTTGTATGCATATATGCATAACCCATGGACACAGACAATAG
>NW_005357846.1:3538147-3544934 GCF_000412655.1 Myotis brandtii | reverse complement strand
CGAAGAATGAATCCACAGACAGAAAGTGGTATAGCAAAGGTGGAAATTTATTGACGAATAGATACAGACTCCCACGTGGGGAGAGGGAAGAGTCCCACAGAATGAACTCCCAAGTAGGGAGGGGGAAAAGGTCCCATGGAATGGACTCCCACATAGGGAGGGGAAAAGGGTCCTGCTGAGTTCCTTTTCCCTATGGGTTATAAAGGCTACAGTTCCTGTGTCCTGATATCCTCTCTGATTGGTCAATATTCCCCTTCAAATTGGTTACTACAGTGATTTCTGAGGCCCTCCTCCCTCATAGTCCTTCCAAATATAGACCTTTCCTGGCTACTTCCAGTTCCCTTGTCTTATGTAAATGCAACTGTTTCTACTCCCTTGTCTTATGGAGATGAAACTGCACCTGGCTTCCTTGTGTTATGGAAATGTACCTTCTCCCAGTCTGCAGCCCTGCACTTTTCCATGGACTCCGATTCTAAAAAATCCCTAAGCCTGCCTATATCCCCCCAAAATTCCTGCTTCATTACTTTTAACAATAAAGATTTATTTTTTAAAAAAAGAAAGTACTCTTTCTTTAACAAGATATTCTGGATAAAACATTATACTTTCTTTTTGTCCTCAAATGAAATCCATCCTAAAATCATATTCTTCTCAGCCCTAAGAAACGCACAGAAAATGGAGAAATGGAGGGCCGTGCCACTACTCTCTCCCACATTCTTCTACTTTCTTTCCTGAGCAGCCACACGCCAGAGTGGCATGATATTCTTCCCGTGTGGCTTTGTGATAAAATTTTGTTACTTCCCTTGAGTGCAAAAATCTGTTTGAGAATTATGGAATTGGGTAAAAATTCTTTCAATATATATTTTAAAAGAACACAATGCAAGTATGTATTGCTCATGGATGATTGTCTGTCTTTTCTCTAGGTGGAGTCCTGTAACTCAGGTAATGGGAAATACTCCTGTTTCTGTCACTTTAATAGACTGATAAGGAAAGAACACACATTACAAATAAACAATAATTTAGTCACAATATAAAATTTAATGATTATGTATATTATGCTCGTCCCTTTTAAAAGAGGAACTTTAGGGGAATATAGGCAGGCTTAGGGATTTTTTAGAATTGGGGTCCATGGAAAAACACAGGGCTACAGACTGGGAGAAGGTACATTTTCATAACACAAGGAAGCCAGGTGCAGTTCCATCTCCATAAGACAAGGAAACTGGAAGTAGCCAAGAAAGGTCTATATTTACAAAATAAAGGAGGAGGAAGAAAGCCCAGAAGGAATGGAAGGACTATGAGGGAGGAGGGCCTCAGGAGTCACTATAGAAACCAATTCAAAGGGGAATATTGACCAATCTGAGGGGATATCAGGACACAGGAACTGCAACCTTTATAAACCATGGAAACAGGAAGTCGGTAGGACCCTTTCCCCCTCCCCACGTGGGAGTCCATTCTGTGGGACTCTTTCCCTCTCCCCACATGGGAGTCTGTACTTGTTCTTCAATAAATCTCCACCTTTGCTATACTACCCTCTGTCCCTGGTTTCATTCTTCAGCTCCGACAGACAAAGAATCCGGGTTCCAGTCCAAAAACTCCGTATCACTTTGCTAAGACTTAAGAACATAAAAAACAGTTAAATATTTCTGAACCTAGAGCTTATGTAGAATGATGTCCACGCACACTGGTGACTGGATTGAATGAGGCTTTCTTGAGGCATGGCATCTGAATTTGGCTGTAAAATATGAGTAGGTGTTTGTCATGTAGAGGAGCAATTACAGGCTGAAGGAACCGTCTATATAAATGCATGCAAGTGTGAAATTTTTTTCCTGAATTGAAGAAAACATCTTGCACAAAAAATATTTATGTTTGTCATATTTTTATATGTATTTTTGCCATTAATATAGAATCTGGAAGCCTGCCACTCCCAATGTAAGAAGATAAACAACCAGGCTAAGAATCTCCAAACCATAACTTTTTTCACAGGTTTAAACAAACCTAAATAAAATAATCTGGGCAAATAAAAGCAGCAACATCTTACATACTCCTGTTTTGCATTGCTCACATATCTGTGACTTTTATCAAAACTAGCAAATGACTAGAAGCACAGAAAAATGGCTAATAATTACTAAGCAATGCTGAAGTAACAAAGAAACCTGAAAATCTCCATAAATATGATGATGCTGATGAGGATGCCATAGCTCACTGGTGTTGCTCTTATCCAAGTAGGAGCTGAGGGGGTCTAGGCTGCTCTACTATGTTGGAACCTTTCACTTCCAGCCCAGAAGATAGATCACTTCTGTCTCCCTGCCCAGGAGGGGAACCAGAACAAAACCCCCACTTGGTGCCCGGGGCCTGAGAGATGTTGTTTCATTCTGAGCCCAGGAAAATGAAATAGTTTGGTGACTATACTATAGTTTCTCCTCCATAACCATCAATTCTAATGGAGTCTTTACAAATAAAACAGCATAAGAATAAAATAAATAAATAAACAAAGAAATAAGTAAATAATTTAGGATTATCAATAATCCCACCCTGAATGCCATTATTATCAAGATTTCAGTGTTTTCATTCCAAATTTTTCTAAGTGTATACTGGTATTCTAAAATTGTATGAAATTGTATGAAAAGTTTTGGGTAGACTTTTATTACTTAAGTTATAATGTGCATGCCCCATTATATTATATGGTATATAGTTGAATATATTACATATATATAATTGAATGACTTTATATTATGCTAGCATGTGTATAAACCATCATTTAGTTAACTATTCTTATCATTGAATATTTGTCTCCAAATTTTAATTATAATACAACGATGCTCTCTTTATGAATTTCAGATTATGTCCTTGGGATAAATTCAGAAAGGTGAAATTCTCCTGTCAAAGTACATGGATATTTTTAAGGCAGAGTAATGCTATTTCAATATTGCCTTCCAAATTTTTTTTCAATTTAAAATCCTACCAGCAGGGTAGGAGAGAATGCAGCATCCAAACCTATAGTTGGTTCTGATTCAGCAACCTGATCCTTAAAACTAAAAACATCCAGCCCATACCACAGAGCATATGAAAAACCAAGGCAAGAGGCAAATGAAAACCTAATCCCTTTGCTTATATAATGAACATGAATTTGATTTTCCTACTATAGATGTTCTCCTATGATCTGATTGCTCTTCACCAGACCACCTGAGTAATTGGGATTGTAAACCATCACTTCCTATAATGTAATCTAATGATAAAAAAAAATCTAAGACTTACACTTAAGACCAACTTTATGTCATTATTGTATTCTCTTCCTCCCACTTTGTATATATACACAGAGGTGTATGTATATTTGGTGAGGTTGGAGAGGGAGAATGTAAATTCTGACTCTTCTATCAAGTATCTACACAGCTCCACAAATTCCTCTGGTTTTCATCACTTGGCTATAATAAACATTTTGTTTTGTAAAGCTTCCTTCATCAATATGGCTAGACATGCCAGTAGCTATTATTTCACTCTGTATAGACATCTTAAAGATCTGCCCATGTTTTCAAGTAATCATAATGTTTGTGCGTTTTCCTGATGGGGGTATAGTTTTTCTGCCCTTGATGATGATTGCAAGTTAGTGAACAATTAATAATGTATGTGCATCTGTTTTAGTGAGTACAGTCAGGTTGGGTTTAGGCACATACTGAATGCATTCAGCTGTGATACAGACTCCTTTCCCAAGTTGCAAAAAAAATTTTAAAAATCCAGAAAGATGGCATTTATCAGAACTGTTAACCATTCTTGAGATACTAGTTTTTTGAAGAGAAATATACATCTGTACAAATTATTCCACGGACTTTGATTTATTTTTCTTTTGAAAAACCCAAATTTTATGCCCTAAAGCAGTGGTTCTCAACCTTCCTAATGCCGCAACCCTTTAATACAGTTCCTCATGTTGTGGTGACCCCCAACCATAAAATTATTTTCATTGCTACTTCATAACTGTAATTTTGCTACTGTTATGAATCATAATGTAAATATCTGATATGCAGGATGTATTTTCATTGTTACAAATTGAACATAATTAAAGCATAGTGATTAATCACAAAAACAATATGTAATTATGTATGTGTTTTCCAATGGTCTTAGGCGACCCCTGTGAAAGGGTCGTTCGACCCCCAAAGGGGTAGCGACCCATAGGTTGAGAACCGCTGCCCTAAAGTTATCAGTACTTGGCTTTATAAATGCCACTGACAATTAACATATGAAATAGAATGAAATGGCTGAACCTACATAGAAATAGCTATTTCCTTTACATTTTTTCTGGAGAGTCCAGGTCTTAATAAGCAGTTGCTTTGAAAAGTGCTTTTACAGCTTTATATCTGTACCTTGTACTTGATTCCTTTGTCAAGCACGTGCTTCCAAACTGGCTGTAGCACATGGTTATGTTGCTATGTGTTTAGAGAGCAAAGTGGAGGGAAATCCCAGTGTAATGCTGGTGGGACATGCTCACAAATGGCTCAAGTAGGCTAAAGGAAAAGGTTGTAAATCATGATCTGAAGGAGATTGATGATGTTTGTGGAATATTCTCTCAGGATGTCAAAGAGGTGTTTGTTCCTGAGGCTTAAGAATTGTTTTTGTGGAAGGATTTTATCATTGAGGTTGGTGATGTGTCTGAAACCAAAGGATAGAGAGAGGCAGGAGAGAGCAAAAGAGAGAGAGAGAGGAGAGAGAGAGAGAGAGAGAGAGAGAGATAGAGAGAGAGAGAGAAATGCTGGCAATAGCACAATGATTTGTATTTCTTTGCATGACAAAAAGATTCATCATCCATCCCACTGACAGCTATGACTTGTTAAAGTTTTCTTCATGGTGTTTGTTACAAACCAGGAATGTATTGTTTTGTGATTTGCATCTTTACTTCCAAAGTATATGGAGTCCGTAGTATCTAGGTACCCTATAAGCATTAGACCTACTTTAAATACAGTAGGAGACCATTTTTAAGCACAGATCCTTGGCGTATAATAAATTAGTTCTTTTGGAAGAGGCTGGCTTTTCTTTTATGAGGTGTTAAGTAAGGATGGCCTCACCAATGCAAAAACACTGACGAAATTGGCACACGGCAAACACAGCCCCATAATTGAGTGTTTCATTTAGCAGTGTATCGCGCATGCACATGGACTAGTATATGGGATTTTTAAAAAGGGATTTGGGGAGAACACGTGAAATTTCTAACTAAATTTATGAGTCTAAAAGCTCTTATTAAAAAAGAGACTTGTTAAAAGAAAAAAGATGACAAACTTAAAGTTATGGTAAAATCCATAAGAATTTTGTTTATGTTTGTTTTCTTACTGATTTGTTGGAAGAATTCTCGTTAAGCAGTTATTTATAGCTTAAAGTAGAACTTTAAAGATAGTGTATTGTACTCTAAATCCACTTTCAATTACTCCCCTAAATCCCACCTTATAAAACAATAAAGCATGTTATGGAATTATACTAAACAGTATATGGGTTCCTGAACTGTGAAGCATATACGGCTTCGAAAAGAGTAAGCAGCAGACTGAACTACTCATTTACAGTATTTTAACTTATAAAACAGCCAGAATTTTTATCTAAGTTTGGTAAGGCTCCAAAATGTTTTATTTTTGTGTCAATTTAAGTAAGAATTTAGATAATAATTTACAAATCAATGTATAGACTTTGTGGGTTGTCAGAAGAAGTTCATCTTTTTGTAAAATTTATCTTTATTGTTAAAAGTACTATAGATGTCCTCTTTGTTCTCCCATTGATCCCCTCCATTTGCTCCCACACCTTCTCAAGGCCTTCATCATTCTTGAAGGTCTCATTCCATATCATGTAATAAATATCAGTGATGTCTACCTTTACTGGAGCATTTTGTGATCAAGTATGCTTTTTTTTTTTTTTTTTCTGACTAGCAAAATGTAGTGAAATAAAAGGAGCGTGACAATTTTACTCACTTTTCTTCCTGGGTCCCCTTAATAATAAATGTTGAATATCTGTGAATTGCTACATAAGAAAGATACATCCACAGGGGATTTTCAACTTAACCCAAAGAGAGAAGACAAGTGTCACAATGGAAAAGACTTGACTCTGAATTTTAAAAACTCCAGTTCCTTATTTTAACTCTGCATGCCTTAAAGTATAATGTAATGTCTGTCTGTGTGTCTCATTTTCCCTACAAAAAAGGAATTTGAGTAGATGATCATTCAGAGCTAAAAGTCTATATAAGGGTTACATATAAAGTTTTTGTTGGGGTCCAGCCCCAGCAGGTCCAGGGGTTCCCAAAGGTGTGGACGGAGTCGGCGAAGAATGAAGGACACAGAGACAGCGTTCAGTTGATCAGCATAGCAAGGTTCTCTCTTTATTGTCCTGTTACATCTGTATTTATACTATTTGATCCTATAAGCATGCCTCTATAATCACATCATGGTATGTTTTGGGTAACGTTCTACAGTTCCTAGTTTCATTTCCATAATCCTGTCTCTATCTAGTTCTGTTGATTTTAATCTTGTCTAGGTTAATCTCTGTGTTCCATTATAAGGGCTATTCCAAGGTCACTGCTCTACTGATAGGCTACAAGGAAGTGACTGAAGGAGATTATCCTACCCAGTAAAGGTTATGTCATCCCAGCCTCGCTGCTTGCCTTCCCTGGGACTACCCTGTGTCTGTGGATCTTCAGGGGTATAGGTTTTGGTGTTTTCCCTGGTGGGCAGAACCCTGGGGATGTGGGCCCAACAAGTCCCAAATTTATTGCCAACAGTCTTAGTCCAAATACTTCATAAGTAGTACATGGTATTTCTGTAAC
>NW_005357846.1:3533505-3538088 GCF_000412655.1 Myotis brandtii | reverse complement strand
GTCCTGGTTAAAGCGCTAAGAGGGGGAGCAAACATATTAAGAACAGCATGCCAGGTCCCTTGAAACATGCTGTGCAGATGTTTCTTCCCTGCAGTGACTGTGTCAAGCAACAAGGATGGACCGGCTTCCGGCAAGTTTTTATTTATTTATCTCTCTAGTAGTATATGAGAGCCACTTATCCTGATAAGGACCTAATCCAATAAGAATTAAAAACACAATCCTGAAACTGTAATAGCTACCATCTTAGGCATCAACAGCTGACTCACATTTAAATGACCTGGCATAATTATTTTGTAATAAGTGGAAAATTTATAAATAATAAATAATTTTAAAGGCAAATCTTTTAACAGAGAACCAAAAAAAATGAATGGTGTAAATTTTTGCTAGCTATAATTATACTTAAAGGGCACTTAAGGACATTGAATGTTTCTTCATTATTAAATTATAAGAATGTTTTGGCATTGCAATTTTTATTTTTATTAAAATGCTATTATTAATTATGATAATGCATTCTTAATAAAATGATACATACATTACAGATATGCCTGCCAAACCTTCTTTGCTCCAAAATATTATTTAGATAGGCTGTATTTGGATATTTATAACTATTTAAGAATGCCTGAGTATCAATTTCTACCAAAAATTATTACAAATTAATTAGGATGAATTTGGATATCAAATTATACTAATGTTTTCCCAAAGAATTATATATTTTAAGAAAAATCATCTAATTTTGGGTAGCTTAGCCCTTAGTAGAAAAGATGGTATTAAAATCATCAAAACCAAGTCCCTATATCCATATATCTATATATATCCATATCTATCTATATCTATATCTATATCTATAGCTATATCTATATCTATCTATATCTATCTATCTATCTGAAAGGCCAATTTGCAAAGTGTCCTCTCAGGAGTTCGACCAGGAGACCGGGAGTATGATCGCTTGCTATGACGTGTGCTGACCACCAGGGGGTGGCGTGGAACAAAGGAAGACCCTGACCTGCAGCCAGCAGTCAGGGAAGGAAGGCCCCAGCTGGCAGCTGGAAGGTCTTGATCGGCCCTGCTTGCTGGCTAGGCCTACGGACCCTACCTGTGCATGAATTTCATGCACCTGGCCTCTAGTACAGTGATGGCGAACCTTTTGAGCTCAGCGTGTCAGCATTTTGAAAAACCCTAACTTAACTCTGGTGCCATGTCACATATAGAAATTTTTTGATATTTGCAACCATAGTAAAACAAAAGCTTATATTTTTGATATTTATTTTATATATTTAAATGCCATTTAACAAAGAAAAATCAACCAAAAAAATGAGTTCGCGTGTCACCTCTGACACGCGTGTCATAGGTTCGCCATCACTACTCTGGAATATACATATGTGTCTGAATCCTGAGAAAGGGAAAGTAGCCCACAACATTTGGGAGCTGGTCTGGTTCTATCACTCAGGCCTTGGCATTTTTAGGAGCTAACCTCAGTACTCAGAAGGAGGTTATGGTGTTCTGTTGAACATAAATAATCTCACAAGTCACCAAAAGCAGACAAGGTCACTGGGTGACCATGATGAAGTGAGACAAAAACAAGGCCACTTAGTAGTCATGGCTGAACACCAACAATAACAAGATTATTGTGCAAATGACATACAACAATTACCAAACATCCCCCATCCTCAAACTAACATGAGTGATTACTGTTGCTTTTCCAATTACAATTTTAGTCCCAATGTTTCCTTCCCACCCCTAGAGAAAAATTAAGGTACTCAGTCACAGAATTATCTCTGCTTCCTGAAAGCACCCAACCCCAAGTACTGCTTTTTTAAATGCTCCCCTAAAATTACCTAATATGAGCCTGAACCCTCTAAGTCTCTCCTAATACCCTGTTACTGAGATGTGCCATGGTTCCAATGGAGTGTGCTCTCCATCTACCTCATAGCAATACATAATATTGGACTCTGACAGGAGTGTTTCTGATAATCTATGGACATGAGGCATTGGCAACATATCCGTGCATACTCTGAGATATATATATTGTGATTAAAAAAAAAGAAACTATCTAAATATGCATGCATAAGGAGTTGAAGAACACATACATGATTTGGTAAATTTCTCTGCTCTACAAAATGTCTCACATAAAATAATTCATACAACTTTCTTTTCCTAAGTACAAAATCAGGGCCAAAATAAATGATGTCTGGATTTGCATAACATTATCTCTTAATTCAGATGCAAACTTTATTAACATTAATTCATCACCCTTTATCTGCCAGGCAATGTGCTTGGTACTTAGAAATGTTCTATTTTAACCCTCAGAGGTAGATATCTTTATCTTGTTTATGCTCCATAATAGTCCAGTAAGGTTGGATTTTTAGCTTCATTTTATCAGTAAGGCTATAGTGAGTGACTTACCTGCCAGTAAATGTCTGAGGCAACAAAGAGAACATGAATTCCCAATCACAATAATTCCTGCAATTTAACAATTCACTTAAAAATATTTGTTGTTCCTATCTTGTGCCAGGTCACTATGCAATAGATGCACAAATCACTATTTTCATGGATCTTACATTATAGTGAGGCACAACAAAGAATAAAATGTATAAATAACTAAAGTACATAGATAACAGGCTGTAGAAAGGAATAATAAATTAGGAAAGGGTGATAGTGATGTTTTGAGGCAGGGTTTTAGCTGGAAGGAAGATGTTTAGGAAAGCTTTCCTGCAAGAAGATGGAAAGGCAGTGAGGGAGCAAGTCCTTGGAAATGAGTCATGAAGGAGAAGCCTGCTCCAGGCAGAGGGAGCAGCAGCTAGAATTAGGGGCTGGAACATGCCTGATATGTTCAAAGAACAACAAGGAACCAACATATGTGAAGAATCAGGAACAAGGAGGACAGTACAAAATATAAGATTAGAGGTTAGAATGCAAATGGGTCCTAAAGACCAAGAAAAAGCCCTGAAGGGTCTAAACAGAAGAGCATCAGGATCTGACTTCCATTAGCAGGATCTCTCTGGCCACCATTTGAAGAATTGTCTGAAGCGGACAGAATTGAAATCAGGGAAACCAGTTAGGAGGTTATTTCAGTAAGACAGGTGAGAGATGATGGTAACATGAGA
Source organism: Myotis brandtii (assembly GCF_000412655.1). NCBI lineage: Eukaryota > Metazoa > Chordata > Mammalia > Chiroptera > Vespertilionidae > Myotis > Myotis brandtii. The sequence goes on along the minus strand of NW_005357846.1, from coordinate 3,534,984 downwards.
CCAGGGTTAGAGGGGCGCAGGTGGTCAGAAGTGGCTGGATCCTGGAGGTAGTATTATGAAGGTAGGGGCGACTGAAGAAATAAAGGGGTTAAGTCTTTTAAAAAATTAAGTGGCCCAGAAATTGAACTAGACATTCTGACTCTATAGCCCAGTCCTCCTCAGCAGTACATTATAAACCAAAAAGTAATACTATGAAGTATTTTTAAATAATAACTTGCTCATTTTCAGTTGACTTCTCTAAGATGTGGCCCTTTTGTCAAGTAAGCATGAGTTAACAACAACAAAAAATTGTTCAAATGATCTTATTTTATAGGAGCACAGAAATTTTACCTCTAAGAAAAATAAGCCACTATCAATTGTGTGATTTTTCTTCAATTAAGTGCCAATTGGATTATTTTCCTTAGCAAACAGACATTTTAATGAAACAATTATGTTTTATCATATTTAGAATATTTTTCAGTTTATACAGTGTGCATAATTCTAAAGTAAATTTAGTAGATATTTTTTGTTTTATCAGTTTCCAATTTTGAATTAAGTAGAAGGCTTTATTGATATATAAATAAATATATTTTTACTGACATTTTTGCCTTCTTTAAAGATAATTATTATTACCAACAAGTTTCCTAGGAAGAAACATTCTCTCTGTCAATTCATCTTCTCCATCTGCTTTCACATACTGCAAAATTATAATCATCCATAATTTGTGATAGATTCTTGCCAAACGTTGCTAAAACAATTTGGAAAGTGCCAGACAAGGACACTTGCCAACTTACACATACTACAGATGCTTTTGTTCTTTATACTTTTCTCCAGAAAATTTACGAAAGTTATTTTTGATGGATTTTTAATTTTAAAGTAATTATGGAAATAAATTTATTTTATCTATCTAGAACAAATGACATATTTCCCCCAAAAGGCGATAACACGATTGATATGGCACTAATTTCACAACAGTAAAAATACCACAAACTAAGAATTTAATGAGGAGTAATTGGGCCATGAGCTCGTTAATCAAAACTACCTCTTTTTTACGTTAGAATCTCCAAAACATAGTGTAGTTACTGGTATGTAGTAGAAATGTTGTGCTTGACTACAAGTTATAGCAAGAAAATGCAGCTATTCAAATGTGTTAGACTGAAGAAAGGTAATTGTCTTTCACCAAGGTTATATAGTTCAAGGAGCCTAAGGAAAGAATACATACAAAAAATGGTATTTACCTGTCCATCTAGGTTACCTAAACTAATTCTGAGGATAAATATTCTGACAGCTGTTGCAGCCAAATAACTTTCAGGTTTTACTTTTTAAATGAAATAAATGAATAGATTTATGTCCCATTATATGCCATTTCTGTGTTCACCTTCAAAGGCAAACTTCTCAGATTTGTCTCTACTCACCATTTTCATCTCCTAAAATGGGCAACATTGTCTTAACCATCCCATTGGATAAAAGAGAAACATGGTAATTAGCGTACGACCGCTA
>NW_005357846.1:3530222-3532541 GCF_000412655.1 Myotis brandtii | reverse complement strand
AGCGCCCCAACCCCCTGATTGGCCCTGCTCTGTGCATGACAGGGGGTGGCGCCGCAACCTCCCCATTGACCCTGCCTTGAGCGTGACAGGGGGCAGCATTGCAACCTCCCAATCCGTCCTGCTCTGTGCATGATGGGGGGCGGCGCCCCAACTCCCCAATCAGCCCTGCTCTGAGCCCGACCAGGGGCTGCACCTAGGGATTGGGCCTGCCCTCTGTCACCTGGGAGCAGGCCTAAGCCAGCAGGTCATTATCTCCTGAGGGGTCCCAGACTGTGAGAGGGCACAGGCCGGGCTGAGGGACCCCCCATCCTCCCACGAGTGCACAAATTTAATAAAAGGGTAATATGCTAATTAGATCAGATATCTTCTGGACAACCTTCTGCACATCCTTCCAGACAAAGCCATGGTGTCAGGGCTGAGGCAGAGGCAGTTAGGGGTGATCAGGCCGGCAGGGGAAAGCAGTTAGAGGGATCAGGCCGGCAGGCAGGTGAGCGGTTAGGAGCCAGCGGTCCCAGATTGCGAGAGGGATGTCCAACTGCAGGTTTAGCCTAAACATCCCCTGAGGGGTCCTGGATTGGAGAGGGTGCAGGCTGGACTGAGGGACCCCCCTCCCCATGCACAAATTTTGTGCACTGGGCCTCTAGTTTCCAATAAGGCTTTTGCTTCTCAAGATTTTCATTGAGGCCAGCACAGATTGCATCATACCAAGCCAATCTAACTCAACCTCTCCCCCTAGTTGGCATGATTTACCACCTAGTCCTTCTCAAAATATTTATTTTCTAAATTTGTATAATCCCTCAATCTCCTGATTTATCTTTTAATACCCCAGCCTCTTATTCACAGAGTTTGTTGGTTTTTTTGTTTGTTTGTTTTTGCTGGTTCTTCCTTTTATTCTAGACTTCCAAATTTTGGATGCCCAAGGTCTTCATTTTTAGCTTCCTTCTCTTGATTAGCCAAACTTTCTCCCTAGGTTATCTCATATACTCTGATGATGTTATATATTTTCTTTGTGTTGGCAACTCAAATATATCTCTCCAGTTTGGCCTTCCTCCTTCACCTCCCAACTCATGTATTTAGTTTTCTTTTGATATTTTTACTGCAGTATATCTAAACATCTCAAACTGAAGGCAGCCTAAACAGAAGAGTTTGTTACACACTACCCAGATATTTACTTTTCCTATTTACAAGTTTCCCCATCTTCACCAATAGCAGAGACACCCCCCATGGAAAGTAAACAAAGCCCTAGTAGTTTAACTTGACTCCTTTCTTTCACTCATTCCCATCTTATCCATTAAGAAGGTCCCTCAAAATATATTAATCCATTCATGATCCTACATGATCTGGTCTTCACTCAGTGTCATCTCCCCTACTCTTTTTCTCCATTCCTTGCTCTGGACACATTGCCCTTTTGGTGTCTGGAATACACCCTATTCTTTCCAGTCTCCAAACATTTCTATCTATGATTTTTGTGATATGCTCTTCACAGAGTTTTACAAACCTTCCTGACTGCCTAGTATAAAGACTCTCCTACATACTTACAATTTCTCTCAAGTAAATAAAACAATTTCACTTTATTTATATCGTTTATTGAACATGAATCACTTATTTGATTAAGTTTTCTCTATGTACAAGTTTATTGTGTACCCATCTTACTCCTAACACGTAAGTACCCTGAGGGCAGGGATTTTATCTGGAATAAACTCAGTGCCTAGAACAGTAAATGAACATTTTGGTATGCTTAAAATATTTGTTGATTACTTTAAAACAATGTTAGAACAAGCAGGTCCTGAATTTGAGTGTCTTGAACACAGTAGGTCACAAATAAACATTTTTTGCTATTTATATATGAATAAAATATACATAAATATATACAATACAAAACTAGAGGCCCGCTGCCTGAAATTCATGCACAAGGGGGAGGAAGGGTGTCCCTCAGCCCAGCCTGTACCCTCTCCAATCTTGGACTCCTCAAGGGATGTCCGGTGGGATCGGGCTAAACAGGCAAATCGGACATCCCTCTCACAATCCAGGACTGCTGGCTCCCAACCGCTCGCCTGGCTGCTAGCCCGATTGCCCCTAACTTCCCTCCCCTGCCAGCCCAGTCACCCCTAACTGTCCTCCCTTGCAGGTTTGGTTGCCCCCAACTGTCCTCCCCTACTGGCCTGGTCCTCCCCAACTGCCCTCCCCTGCAGATCTGGACCCCCCCAAGCCTTCCCCTGCAGACCTGGTCACCCCAACTGCCCTCCCCTGCCAGCCTGGTTGCCCGCAACTGCCCTCCCCTGCAGGCCATCTTATGGTGGCCATCTTGTGCCCACATGG
>NW_005357846.1:3518980-3528337 GCF_000412655.1 Myotis brandtii | reverse complement strand
AGCCCGATTGCCCCTAACTTCCCTCCCCTGCCAGCCCAGTCACCCCTAACTGTCCTCCCTTGCAGGTTTGGTTGCCCCCAACTGTCCTCCCCTACTGGCCTGGTCCTCCCCAACTGCCCTCCCCTGCAGATCTGGACCCCCCCAAGCCTTCCCCTGCAGACCTGGTCACCCCAACTGCCCTCCCCTGCCAGCCTGGTTGCCCGCAACTGCCCTCCCCTGCAGGCCATCTTATGGTGGCCATCTTGTGCCCACATGGGGGCAGCCACCTTGTGTGTTGGAGTGATGGTCAATTTTCATATTACCTCTTTATTAGATAGGATATTGATATATTTTATTTCAATTTTTTACTGTCTTCTTAACTTCACCTTCCCATTAGGTTCTAGTCATAACATTTATCACAGAAGCCTATATACAGTGTGAATTATAAAAACCATACATATTTCATTATATATATACTAGAGGCCCGGTGCACAAAAATTTGTGCACTCGGTGGAAGCCATCAGCCTGGCTTGTGGCTGAGTAGAACTCCCCCTGTGGGAACGCACTGACCACCAGGGGGCAGCTCCTGCATTAAGAGTCTGTCCTCTGGTGGTAAGTGTGTGTCATAGTGACCAGTCATTCCCAGTCGTTCTGCTGTTAGGGTCAGTTTGCATATTAGCCTTTTATTATATAGGTTAGAGGACTGGAGCATGGGTGGGGGCTGGCTGGTTTGCACTGAAGGGTGTCCGGATCAGGGTGGGGGTCCCGCTGGTGTGCCTGGCCAGCCTGGATGAGGGGCTGATGGCTGTTTGCAGCTGGTCACACCCCCTTCAGGGTGGGGGTCCCCACTGGGGTGCCTGCCCAGCCTGGGTGAGTGGCTGATGGCTGTTTTCAGAATGGTCAAGCCCCCCCTAGTGGGAACCCTCACCCCATGGAGGTTTGGCCTGCCTGGGTGAGGGGCTGGTGGCTGTTTTCAGGCTGGCCACACCCCTTTAAGGGTGGGGGTTCCACACTGGGGTGCCTGGCCAGTCTGAGTGAGGGGCTGAGTTCCGTTCTTAGGCTGGCCAAGCCCCGCGGTGACGGCAGCTCCTAGCCTCTCCTTTTTTTCTTTTTTTTTCTTTTTATTTTGTGGTTTATTTACCTTCTATAATGGAAACTTTGTTGCTCTAAGTGGAGCTCAGAGCCTCCCGTGGCAGGCAGGAGGGAAGCCTCCTGCTCGCTCCAGCTCCATGGCCACAGCCAGCTGAAATCAGGTATCTGGGATTTATTTAGCTTCTATAATTGAAACTTTGTTGCTTTGAGTGGAGCTCAGAGCTGCCTGTGGCAGGCTTCCTCCATCATTGGGGCAATCAAGTCTCCTGCTTTCTCCAGCAATGTGGCTGCTGGCCGCCATCTTGGTTGGGTTAATTTGCATATAGTAGCTCTGATTGGCCGGTGGATGTGGCTTAAGGTGTAGCAAAGGTACGGTCAATTTGCATGTTTGTCTTTTATTAGTGTGAGTATATATATACACACACATACATACACTGAGTTGCCAGGTTATTACGACTACCTGACATTTGTAGGCAAATTAGCTATAATTTCACACTTAAGTTGCTAGAGGGCCAGACCATTAGAAATAGGGAAGCAGGTTGTTTACCATGACAGTAGAAGTGAAGATGGCCCAATGAAGTACCAATGGGATGGTCATAATAATCTGGCCACATACATATATATATATTTTTTTTTTCAGAGAGGAAGGGAGAGGTAGAAAGAGATAGAAACATCAATGATGATAGAGAATCATTGATTGGCTGTCTCCTGCATGCCCCTACTGGGGATTAAGCCTGCAATCTGGGCATGTGACCTTGACTGGAATTGAACCTGGGACCTTTCAGTCCACAGGCTAATGCTCTATCCATTGAGTCAAACCAGCTAGGGCCATATTTCTATATATACTTTTAAAAAAGAAGTGAATTTATCTTATTTGTATATTTACTATTATCAATCACAAAAACTACCAAAATGTTATGAAACACATTGAATGTATAACAGTTAAAATTGAAATTGTATTCATGCTGTAGAAGATAATATTTTAAAACATTTTAACACATCCTAACTCTTTTATTATTTACATAAATACTGACTGAGAGTACATTGAAACAAACCTTATTTTTACTGGGAGACATTAAAGTCTCTTATTTAAAACTAAACATTATCTTAGTTAAGAGGTAGGGATAGAAATACTCCTCTACTTGCAATTTTTAAAATATCTCTTTGGACATTAATTACATTTGAACATAGGCCATGGCTTTTAAACAAGCTAGAATTAATCTCTATGGCAGCAAAGGAAAATTAGAAATGACATGAGAAAGAATCTAGTTTGCATGCCCACAGTAATTGCTACTTATGATTCACATTCATTAAAGTAGTCAGAATAAGGGTTTGAAAGCATTTAGTACACAACAATTTCATAATCTTGTATTTTTCCTTACTGAAAAATACACTCATCAACTTTTTGTTCTAATTTTATAACCTATGACCAGTTTAAGTCATGAATGTATTCATATACAAATTAACAGAGAATCCTAATTCATAGACTTAATCACTCTACTCACATGGAGGCATTAGTTGTCTTTTGATTGTAAGCTACTGTTTAGAAGATATTTCTGCAATAAGAGGTCATATAGAATTTTTTTTTACTAAAGTAAAAGATAGATATATAAGATCTTACTGGCAGATTATTTATTAAAAAGAATTATTAAGATTGTTTCTAACAACTATATACATAACTGTTATGGCTCTGGGTAATAAAAGTTAGTGATATTGCTTTAATTGATATGAGTTTAATATCCAATGGAAAAACAGGATAATCACAAACACCTCCATTACTGAAAAATATAATTGACTGTAATTCACCACATATAATGATAAAATAATTATATCTGACCCATAGTGTTTTCTCCATTATGGACACTTTCTAAGTGCTTTACACATATTAAGCAATTGAATTCTTATTACTCCATAAAATAGGTATTACTATTATTTTTAAAAAAAAATATTTTTTTATTGATTTCAGAGAGATAGATACATCAATGATGAGAGAGAATCACTGATTGGCTGCCTCCTGCACGCCCCACACTTGGAATCGAGCCCACAACCTGGGCATGTGCCCTGATTGGGAATTGAACCATGACCTCCTGGTTCATTGGTCAATGCTCAAACACTTAGCCACACTGCCTGGGAGTATTGCTATTATTTTAATAAGCTTTACACAGATTAGGCAACTGAAGCTCAGAATGTTGAAGTAATTTGCCCAAGGTCACACAGCTTATTGACTGTTATTTTGTGCTTATTTTTACCAGACATAGTTTGAAATATTTGCACATTTTAACCCATTCAACCCTTATGAAAACTGTGTCAGTTACTATCATCATTTGAATGTACATATCAATATGCTTAAGCACAGGAAAGTTTTAAAAATTTTCCAACATAGGAGTATGATAAATAGTGGTACTAATAATCAGTGATCAAATGGCATTTAAAAATAGTAGTCTGAATAAGATTACTGAAAACCTCAAGAAAGAATAAAAGTAGGAAAATAAGAAGAGCCAACAAAATAACTGTGAGGTAGGAACTAGCCCTGGAGAAGGAGAAAACAAGGAGGGTCAGATGCCAAGGAAGCCAAAAGAAGAAAGGGCTTCCAAGAAAAGATAGAGGTCAATCACACCAAATGCTACTGAGAAGTTATGAAAGGCTGGAGAATAAAAAAGGACTGACTACCAGTGGATATAGTCCCCGCCAAAAAAAGACTGATTATTTTGGGCGAAGGGGCAAAAATGGGAGAGCACAAAAGAAGTTATTAAGGACAATTCTTTCTAAACTTTTATAGGAGTAGAGAAATAGAACAAAAGCATGAGGGAGATGTGGGCCCTAGGCAGAATTTTTAAAAGATGGTAAACATTAACATACATTTATATGCAATGGGAAAGATCAAAGGAGAATACATAATTGACCATGTGAGAGATAAGGGGAAATCTCAAAGTCAAGTCTGTACTCATGCAAGAAAACCAGTGTGGTAGGTAATTTTATGTGTCAATTTGACTGTGCCATGGTGTGCCCAGCTATCTAGCCTATTGGAGGGGGTTTCTCTCTTCCCGCGACCAGCACAGAGAGAGAGAATGCGGGGGTTGATGAATCTTGGTTAGAACTCGATGAGGTTTAAGGAAAAATGAAAAAACACAAGACTGAGACAGAAATAGAGTTAAAGCTGGGCCTTGGTGTGGCGTCTGCCCTCTGATGGAGGGACAGACGCAGAGAGAGCCAGCACCGGAAGGAGTTTATTAAATACTCGAATAACAGGAAGTTACATCACATCTGGGTGGGCCTTGAGTTCCTGGTGACATCATGAGATCCACCCCCTTAACACTGGGCGGGAAGGTCAAACTGAGTGGCGTCCCAATCTCTTCATTAGGTCCTCCCCCAGGGCGTGGCTCTGCCTTCACTCTGAGTTTCAGCCAACATATTAAACTGAGTGTTTTTGCCAGCGGCCCTTAACACTAGCCAAACATTATTCTGGATGGTTTTGACTATGATTAACATTTAAATCAATAATCTGAATTAAACAAACTGTTCTCTAATGTAGGTAGGCCTCATCCAATCATTTGAAGGCCTAGAAAGAACAAAAAGGCTGTTGAAGTAAGAGAGTATTTCCTCCTGCCTGAGTGTCTTAGAACTGAGATATCAACTTTTCTCTGTCTTCAGACTCAAACTGAAACATCAGGTCTTCTAAGCTTTTCCTGGGTCTTAGGCCTGTCAACCTTCTAACTGGAACTGCACAATCAGTTCCTCTGGTTCTCAGGCCTTCAGAATGGGAATGGAACTACATCATTGGCTCTTTGGGACTTGTCAGCCTCCATAATTACATGAGCCAATACCTTATTTTATAAACACACACACACACACACACACACACACACACACACACTATTTGTTCTGTTTTTCTGGAGAGCCCTGCCTAAAATAACTAGGATCCAGAGGACAAGTCTTCAAATTCTCCTAAGCTAGGTATTGGGCTTTTACTACTTGAGTTCAGCTGACCATCAAAGATCAGATTGAAAACTGTCAGGAGCCCTGGTCAGTTTTTCTCAGTGGTTAGAGTATCTGCCTACACACAGGAGTGTCACCGGTTCTATTCCTGGTCAAGAGCACGTACCTCAGTTGTAGCTTGACCAGCCCCAGTAGGGGCACATGCCAGAGGCAATCAATCAATGTGTCTCTTTCACATCTATGTTTCTCTGTCACTCTCCTGGCCTCCTCCCTCCCTTTTGCTCTCTCTAGAAATTAATGGAAAAAATACCCGAAGCTAAGGATTAAAAAAAACAAAAAAACTGGCAGGAGTGATGACCCTTTGTGTTGCTCTCATTTTGAAGCATTTCTGAACTAACAGAGAAGTGTTTGTTCCAAAGAACATCCTCAAAAACAAATATATAAGAGAGTGGACTTGGCCTTCAGTGCTTTCCTTTGAGCCTCTTTGAAGTGAGTGTCCCTGCAGTTGCCCAGAAATTATGATCAGAGACAATTTCAGCACCCAGAAACCCATCCTAGTAGGACCTCTAAGAAAACTATTGCTGTATGGCAATGCATAGCATATGTTCTATTTTTCCAGTGTTCCAGTGAACCTACCCAATGATCTCAGGGCAATATGGCAGACAATGGCTAACCACAGGTTTATTTTTTTCTCCTTTTATGTTTTTCTTTTCTCTCCTATTTTTTCTACATTGTATTTCCAAATTTATCTACTGTAGATAATATCTGTATGATTACAAAACAAATCACAGCCATTTATTAAACTTAGAACCAACTGAAACACCAATCTTATACTATCATTCACCTGCCTATAATACTTGTTGACTAGTTTAACCTTCAGAATAAAGTTCTAAATATGGAATTATAAGTCTCAATAAGTAAGAATACATATTTTTCTTCTTAAATTAATTTGATTAGTTTCTTTTTCTTTTTTCAGTCTTTAATTAATTAATTAATTTATTTTGCAAAAAAGATCCCCAAGATGCTGTTATTCTAAATCTTGAGCAGCAGTGGAACATTTCTTTGTTGTTTGTTTATGATTTCTCTCTGTGTAATTTCTTCAGAGGTTGATACACTATCATAGTTGCTCTGTGAGCATGTTTGGCTTCTGTTTTTTGTTTTAGTTTTAATCAGTGGAGAGAGAAAGAGTGACCAAAGGCAGCTACCTTCCCGTGATGAATAGAACTCTCAGGAGAAGATGAATGGAAGAAGTCATTTTAGAAATTTTTCTGGATATGTTGCAATTTAATTCAACCTTACCGGAATCTGTGCATTTGCTTTTAATTTACGTAAATAATGTTTGAAGTATTTAATTCTGCACCTTTCATATTTAACTGAGCAATTTGTTTTTAACCTCCACTGTCGTTGCTATGTTTTATGTAATTACCACCAAGTATACCAGATTATTTGCATAAAAAGGTCCTGTAGAGAGGGTGACATTTGGAACTGAAAAGATTTCATTATAATATTTATTTGTTATTTAGTAATTATCTATGCTTATATTTTAAAGTAGAATATAGGTGCCACTGCTGCATAGGAACACTCCATTAGCAGATGGAAGCTAGATTAGGTAGCTTTAGAGATTTAATTTAATAGATAATGTTCACCTAATTTAAAAAATAATATTCATTGACAAAGAAACTAATTTAGTGATATTATTCAACAGGTTCAATTAACTTTATAAAGATGAATCATCTTGATCCATTTCTATAAAATGAGTAAATACGCTGCCGTGAATAGTTTTTCTCCATGCACTGAGAAATAGTGCCAAAGTTGTAACCTCATACTAACCATAAATAATGCTTAAATGATGCTGTAATTTTTGCAATCTGGGGCTATTCACAGATGAATTATTCCGCTAAAACTGATATCTCTACTAGCATAGTCGTGCCTCATTATCTCATTCCAAGATGAATGAAGGGGAGGGAAAATGTTAAGCTGATTCATATTGTTGCCACAGTTAAACTGTTCTCTAATCAATCGCAATGTTGTTTGGTAAACTAAGAGTGAGATATTTGCAACAACCTCAAATTTGTTTTAAATGCAAGAATTTCCATAAAAAAATAGAATAGCATTTTTTCTTTGAGCTATATTTTATTACACTGTTAAATCATCTTCTAGAAGAAATTATATTGTTATATTAAATAATAAAAAAATTGGAAGCATACTACATGTATTTATGTCTGCTTTGGGGTATAAAATAAAACATTTTTTAAGTTCATCCAACATGCACATTCTAGGTTTTAAAGTAAAAGCTTTATTCCCGACATTAGAAATACAACAGGAACACATTATTTAATTTAAAAAGCTTTGAAAGATTCATCTAACCGAACATGATCACAGGTCATGGTGATATGTTAATATCATCTTCTCTGGGGCATAAAATCATTCTCTGACTCCTTGGGATTTAATTCTTAGGTTCTACCTGGACCATTATAAAAACTCACAGACAGGCAGGATGCTTGACTGACCCACAATCAATACACACTGACTACACATTTGACTAACACATGGCTCCTATTTAGATCTCTTCGGGAAACTTCATTTGCTATGAAACAAGTATATTTTGCTTAATTTTAGAAACTGATACTGAAAACACAAGACATGAATGACTAACCCAGAAATCATGTTAGTAGGAATCTAATGCAAATCATCATAATCTTCTTCTTGGTCTACTGACAGTCTCTTAAATGTCCTCCCACATCTATTCTTTGTCATTTCTAATCCATTCTCAAAGAGCAGTCAGAGTAATCTTTTAAACAGCTGAAATCTGATTTTGTTCTGCTTAAAACTTTTTATTTGTTTCCCACTGTCCTTTGCAGCAAGGCCAGAGCACATAGCAAGGCTGGTAAGGAGTTGCTCCTTTTCACCCACGCCTGGCTCATCACCTCTTCTTTTCTTCCAGGTTAACAACACCTTTGTGCTTTGGCCTTCCTTAACTGCCAACAAAGCACATGCTCCTTCCTCAAGGTCTGTAAACTTTTATTCATTTTTCTTATCTCAGCCTAAATGAGGCATTCTCAGTGAAGCCTTCCAAATTTCTCCGCACTAGCTTAGATAGCCTTGTCATACACAATCTCAACACCCTGCACGTTGCCGCCTCCTCAATGATCACCACTGGGATGTATAATATCCATCTCCCCACCTCCTCCAAAACACATTCATCCAAAGGGGTGTGCCCATCATTCACTCTAGTTTTCTAGACAGGTATGTGACACATTAAAGGCACCAAATAAATATTTTAAAATAAATTACATAATTTTAAACAGGTCTTAATTTTACTTGCATATCTTTGCTTATTTAATTGTCTCATGCATTTGCTTATATTTTCCAATATGTACTGCATACACAGACACATTCTAGATGGCATTTGCTTTATGATTTTACCCTTCACACTCCATATTGAATATGACACTTATGAAATGCAACTTTTGACCTTGTATCCTAGTTTCTCTTTTTTTCCAAGCATTGGATTTTTGGGGAGAAGGAACTAGGTGCAATTTATCTTTATGTCCCCCTGATATAGCTCACAAAATAGAAAAACAAAAAAAAATTATATAAAAAGGAAATGTTGTAGAAGAAAACTTTAGCATAGTTTAATGGCCTCAAAAAACTTATATACCATCCAAGTATTTTTACCAAATTCCCTGTTATGTAGAAGTAAGTATGTGATTTACCAAATAATTGAGCAATTGAGTGCAGTTTGCTTAAAAGGAACACTGCTCTTCTCTGGCCCATTTTAGAAAAATAAATATCCTGAAATAGTTCATCATACGAGAAAAAAAAACACAAAAAACTAAAAAGGTACACTGAGACTGACCTCAGTCAGTCTAGGAGGATATTCGTTTTGTATGCCAGAAACAAAAATATCAAAATACCAAGCATTAAAATGGACCACCTGGACCTTTGATGTTTTGTGTGTTTTTTAAAGACTTTATATTTTTAGAGCAGTTTTAGGTTTACAACAAAATTGAGAGGAAGGTACAAAGATTTCTCATGTTCTCCTGTCCCCACGCATGCAAAGCCTCCTCCATTATTAACATTGGTCGCCAGAATGGTACATTTGGTGCCAACCATGAACCTACATTGACACATCATATTCATCTAAAGTACACAGTTTACTCCTGGTGTTGTATATAGAAGGAGTTTGGACAATTGTATAATGACATATAACCATCATTATCATATTGTACAGAGTGTTTTCACTGCTCTAAAAATCCTGTGTTCTACCTATTCATCTTTCTCTGCTCTTGGCAACTACTGATTTTTATTTTATTTTATTTTATTATTTTATTTTATATTTTATTATTT
>NW_005357846.1:3509735-3518936 GCF_000412655.1 Myotis brandtii | reverse complement strand
ATTTTAGTCTCCATAGTTTCATTGTTTCCACAGTGTTATCTAGTTGGTATCATACAATATGTAGCCTTTTCAGACTGGCTTCTTTCATTTAATAATATGCATTTAAGATCCCTCTGTGTCTTTTCACAGCTTAATAAATCATTTTTAATGCTGAATAATGTTCCATTGTCTGGATGTGCCAGTTTATGTATCCACTCATCCACTGAAGAACATCTTGGTTGCTTCCCAGTCTAGGAAATTATGGGTAAAGCTGATATATACATTCTTGTGTAAATTTTTATGTGGACATTAAGTTTTCAACTCCTTTGGGTTAAAAACCAAGGAGCACATCTGATGGATCACAGTCTCATAGCTTTCAACATTAAACTAACAAGGGTATGTTCTGAACAGATGTTTAGCACAGCAGGAGATATTACTTGTGATTACTCAGAAAATTCAAGGCTTATTATATGTTTTAAAAGTTTTTTTTTATTTTTAAAAGTAAGTTTTTTAGATTTAATAAAATACATTATACAAGGATATGTATTAATCTTATAAATATTAATATGCAACTAAAGTATGAATTGATTATAATATTCCAATATATATCATAGAGAGAAATCCACATATGAGGTCCTTAGTAACTCCCTTTAAGGGGATTATTCAGAGGTAGACCTTTAATTTTATTCTTAAATGGAACATTGATTAAAAAAAAATTCTGGTATATTCCTTTCATTGCAGAAGAAAATTAATTGATTATTCATCTATTTTTAACTAGAAATTTACACTTGAATAGGAAAAATAATGACCACCCTTTTGGTCATTGATAGCCATATTCTTTTATAAACAAACAACTAAAGTGAGAAAAGGTAATATGGGCACAAAAGTTCTTGCTTTGCCAAGTATATTTTATTTGAAAAAATATAGCCATACTTGTTACAAATCTAGTACTTCAACCTTGCACTACCCTGGCAATTCTTTTTTATTATTCATTACTAAGCTGAAATAGAACTATAAGAAATGCATGCTTCTAGTTAGCCTTTAAAGACAAACATGTCTACTTAATAAATATGAGGTCCAGCTTTGGATCAATGAACTAGGAGCCAGGATTCCTACAATTAATTCATGAATCTTTGACTGATTTTTCCATAGATCTGGGAAGAGCCACTTAAGCCCTTTATATCTTCACTTTGCAATGTGAATAATAACAGAGCATATGCATTACTGGACTCTGTGAGTTTAATTCCTTGCAAAAGCATTTTAAAATATTTTGATGAGAAGTACTATATTAAAGCAAATTACTGTTATTCATTTAGATGATTGTAAAACACTGTGAACAAAGGAAAGTATGAGCTCATTGTATGCCAGGGAAAGGACATGGAAAATTATTAGTGTAGTTAGATTTCTCAAAGTAAAAATATTCCATTCTACAAGCAGTTGTCCCTGATAGAGATATGACAATTCCTACTTAATATGCTTGCACAAGCCTCACTATGTTGATTTAACAGGCAATTTGGGTTTTCTGAGTGAAACAATAAAAAATTACATTCCTTTTCTTAGTATTTGATATCTTACAAAAATTCATTTTCATATATCCTTCATGTTGTGGCTTCTAAACTCCAGAGAGGCAACAAGTTTATAAATTTTATAATTTAGTATAATTTCAACATCAGTCCTCCCATTGGTTCAATAAACAAATAAACAATGTCATGTCTATTTTAAGAAAATGTTTAGCTATTAATTGTAAAGTCAAGTTTTGTCTAATAAGACAATGTTCATTATTATGTCTTTCCTAATGAAATTTTTCAAATATAACTTTTGAGCTCCACTTCCTCTCTCCTGGCCATTAACTTAACTGAGGATATTTTTATACTTTGTAAATGAAGTCCTTATGCAAAATCAAGCTTAACTTTCCTATGCCTTATTGAGAACATGTATCCCCACTTCCAAAGACTACAAGCCATCGCTGATGTGCTGGCATTCTTTCCCTTAAAAGAAACCAGAAACCTCTTGCTTTAGCCAAGCACAATCACTGATCAGAGGGTTCTCTTAAATTGCCTTGTCATCAGAGAAAACCTCATTTTCTTTCTTCCTTCCTCTCTTTCTCTTCAATGAAGAGGTCATTGATGGAAATGGGAATATTCACAAACGGAGTTCGAATTTCTCCTGGTCCTTTTCAAGAAGCTACATTCAACACAAGTTCCCAACACACTGAATGTCACAAAAGGCCAGGTGCCTTAAACTAGAAAACCAAGAAACTGCAGAGAATAGCTATTATTATTTTTCAAAGAAACATTGTCTTCAAATGTGAGAAAATTGTAAGATTTATGATAACGATTCATTGGAAGTTTACTATTCAGTGGTTTTATTTTCCTTCTAGAATGGTCATTTGCTGTAATCTATAGTGTTCAGGTTAGGTGATATAGATGTGGTCTGATTATATTGGATAGTATACATAGACCTAGAACAGATTTGGAGTTGCTTAAGAAATCTAAAAAAACAAACAAATAAACAAACACACACACACACACACACACAAAAACCCAAAAAAACAAAAAAACACACAAAAACACCACAAAAAAGAAACTTTGATTGAGAGAAGATGAGAACAACTTATTTTAGAAGAATAGATTTAAAAATTAAGGACAAATTTTATTGAGTGGGCCCCTATGGAAAACCAAGAAATGATCAAACCAATATGCTTTGATATAAATTCCACCCCTTCCCGTACTTCAGACTAAGTATAGGATTTCTTCCCTAAGGGCCAAGATTTTCATCTGTCTTGTTCACTGCTATATTTCAAGCGCCTAAAACATTGTCCAACACAAAGAGCACATTCCAATATTACATAATGAGTGGACTGAAGAGTGATTCTTGCTAATCTCCAATATCTGAACGAGTAAAATGTCTCCTTAACCAAGTTCATTTTTACTACTTACTACCCTGGTCCATGTAGCATCTGAATAACAATAAGTGATGCTCTAGATCTTCCTTGGCAGTAGTTTAACTGTATGATTCCTATTGAAGTTTGTTTGTTACTTTATAAATGACTGTTTCAAAGTCCTACACCAAGGATTTCTCTGTCATCTAGATTTTTTTCCTCTCAATAATTGTTTTTTTTTTCTCTTTAAACCTTTGATCTTGCCTGGAAAACATTTTAGCATATAGATGTTCTGATTATCTTTGGATTTTCACATTTAATGGTTCTTTGTATCTTTTGTGATATCTCTATTTGATATTTTACATAGCTGAAATTCCCACTTACTTGAAAACTACCAAGGACAACTAAAAAATAATATTCCACTAATGTCTACTCTTTTCTAACATACAAGTCTGTAAGTTGTATATAGATATATGCTCATCTATCTGATCAATATTTTAATTTAATTAGAGCCCATAGCTGGGAAGAAATAAAAAGAGCAGACTGAAGAAAATTGATAGAAAATAATGAAGAATAAGCTATAAAGCATGCATTGTTATACTTTCATGAATTAGATTCCCACTTTAAACAACTATTGACATTTTCATATAAACTTCTTTCATTTGTCTTATCAACTTAGCAGTTGAAAATTGATTCTTTGCTTGCTTGCAAAGACAGAGGGAAAGCAAGATGACAGCCAGCACTCTTTTCTTATCAGAAGTTGGTGGGATCGGATAAATATCAAGTCATAAATATTCAGTATTGTCGTCAAAGAAAATAAGAGAAATATTTTTGTTGAAGTCCCAGATTATAGTACATGGATGATGAGAACTTTCTGGGCCTTAGTTTTCCCATATACATTAGTGATAAAAATAATGTCAGTACTATTATAACACAAAAAATCAGCATATATGAATTCTTGAATTCTATCCTGCTATCTACCTCATCTCAAATTCTAAGTGATACCTGCCAGGGGACATAATAACAGTGTTTTGCTGACCTATATTTCTAAATTCCTGTTTAGCTTGACTATAACATCCCTAGGTTAGAAATGTTTATTTAAATTAGAGTAACTATAGAAGTCAAGAGCACAGCTTGGGAATCAAACCTAACAGGACTGAAATCCAGGATCTGTCACTCTCTAGCTGATTAACCTTAGTCCTATTAATTTCAGAACCTATTTCCTCTTCAGTAGAGTGAGGATACAATATGTTTCACTGAACTATTGAAACATCTATAATAATAAAAGCATAATATGCAAATCGACCGAATGGCCAAACAGCCGGACAAAAGCATAATATGCAAATCGACCAAATGGCCAAACAGCCGGACGACCATCCAAACGACCATCTGGACAACCATCCAAGTGACCATGCTATGACACCCACTGGTGCCAGGCCAGCCAAGGCAGATGCGATGTGATTGGTTGGAGGCCCAGCCATCGCCCCATGATCACCCTGCAGAGGGAGGCCCAAGCCACCAACCAGTGGGCTGTGGCAGGTGGGTGGGGCCTCCCTCTGAGGGGGTGATCCATCACAGGGCCCCCAGACTGTGAGAGGGCACAAGCCGGTCTGAGGGATTCCCCCCCCCACACACAATCCTGAGTGCACAAATTTTGTGCACCAGGCCTCTAGTTAAATATAATAGCATGTATAAAATATTTATCAAAGTAACAAAACATATGTGCAGAATGAAAAGGGAATCTACTGATTTAATCAGGTAGTTTCTTCCTTGACCTTTTCCCCCAACCACCTGGGAAAAAAATCAAGTGAGTAAATGAGACTATTTTATGTGGAAGTGATTCACAGGTGAACAGAGAATTTAGCAAATCCAATTTTACAGGATGGGGCAAAAGCAAGTTTATAGTTGTGTATGGAAAATAATACAATAGTTAATAAAAATGCAAGGATAAACTCTGTGTTTTGTGTACTCACAACTGTAAACCTACTTTTACTCTACCCTGTATATGTATTTCTTCACTCCTCACCCTAAAACCTTCATCTAATTAAAGATTGGCTTGGTTGGGTAACACTGAAGACTTCTTTCCAACTATTTCATTTTAAAAGTGAAGTGATATAAGCACACATGTATTCCCAGGGTCTACTTAAAATAACATACATTTTTGCTGCTTTTTTTTTGTCTTGAAAACTATTTTGTTCTTATTGGTGTTATATGTTATTGATGTAAATATTTGTGGATTTATTAGGTGTTCTTTCTCACCCTTCTATTTTCTATAAAGTATTCGAAAGAAATAAGAAAATTTAATATAAAGATTGGGCCTCCCTCTAAATCAGGAAAAGCTCTACATATGGTTGGGCCAAATTTATCTACCCTTGTCAAACTGAAATTAAATCACTCCTACTTTCCAACAGGTTAATCAGTTAACATATGGAAGTGAGTTCTTTGTGCTGGAAAGCCCATGGAAACCAACACGTAATATCTGTAATTGCTTTAGCTACCACCAAAGTAATAATGTTTAGGGCAGTCGTTTCAGCTGTGGTAACTGCTATGAAGATGGATTATAATACTAGGAAGTAGAATATAAGGAGAATAGCATTAGATTCACAGCCACACGGACTTGGGTTTGAATTCTAGATCTGTCTCCTACTTGTAATTTTAAGTAATCTTAAACAAGTTATTTAAATTGTTTAACTCTTAATTTCACCTTTTGTAATACCTTTACTAGATGGTTTCTATGATTTAATAATATCTATAAAATACATAAGTCCATACTTGGTTAATATTCAATTTTATTTTTCACCTTCATCTTAAGCTATGATAATTATTACTTATGGGTACTATCTCTTCTATGTGAATGCTTTCAAAGACAAAGTAGTAAACTTGACAATTTAGTGACCATTAGGAATAACAATCCTGCACGTTCTAAGTAGCCAAAATGATGTACATTTTTTAGAATCAAACTGACTTTTGTGAGTTCAGAGCACGAATCTGATTTTCAAAGCTATATTTCTCAAATATACTCTAATTATTTTGAGCAGTACTAAGAAGAGAAATAAAGAATATAATACAACTTATCTTCTATTTACAGTTTTGCTTTAGCCTTGTCGATTTAGGTAAGAAAAAACAATTTTCATTTAAAAGGCTCTAATATGATTTGAGTCTCTGCATAGCCTGATTAACAATGAATTCTGCCAAGACTTTGTAATCATTATATTTTCATATGTGTTCTCAGTCTTCTGAGGCTCATTAAATGTCATGTTTGAGATTCCAAGGCTAGACATAGTCTCCATTGATATTTGAGCCAACCTGTAATTTCTGATTTCAGTATTCATCTCCAAAATTTATTCAATAAATATTTGTTGTGTGTCTAACAGGTGTAATAAAGTTTATCGTTATCTGTAATCAAGTAACAGTTGAATGGATAGAAAATGAAACTTATCTTCGCATTCAACATTTAGTAAAAACAAAGCAATAATTTATTTTGATTTAAAATATCTCTTTAACATTGTAAGTTCCTCTTGATAATTTCTGGGATCATTATTAGTAAAATGAATAGTTCTTTTGAGTACTCCATGAAATATTTATTTGCAGTATCAAGGACTGGCAAACTCGTCTGCATAGTAGGTTTATAAAATCTATCAAACCATGTTTAAAATGTTAGCATTTCATAAAACTTGGCAGATTTGGCTAAGTACTTCACTGCTTAATTTTACATAAGTTTAATGCATATGTGTTTGATTCAATTACAATTAAATCATTAAATGTTGCTTTTAAAATTATTTATTTTGTTCTTAGGTAATGTCTTTCTTTTTAGGATCTCAAGGCACTCTATAAATGTTAATGGACATTTTCACAATACCCCTATGAAGAAGATGGCAATGAGTTCTATGAATTTCACTGATGTCATTTTTCAAGGGACCAAGAAAATGTTAAAGTATAAAACCTCATAGTCTTAGTAGTGCTAAGCCCTAAGAGGAAGGTGTAACATAATGAAGTAAGCAGATTTCACTCTGGTTTCTCTTTTGTTTATAATCAAAATAATTTTCTAAACATGGTACAAAATTGGTTAGAGAAATTACCATGTGTTTACTTTTGGTGTAAGATAATCTATTTCCTATCTTTATTTTTCTTTCCTTCACTGATAATATTCCTGACCACTAATCTTTCTCCTCTACCAATTTTCCACAAATTAGGAAGTACAGGATCATAGTGCTCATTTATAACAATCTCCCAGAAATATTCTTCCTTTAAAACCTTGAGTGAGGAGGAGGTAGAAATTAAGCTAAATAGATATTTAGTGACTCAATTGCTAAATATAACTGAAAATCAACATTATGAAAATGACAAAAATAACAAGACTTTTTATACTTTGTAATCTTAACCTAAACCTACCATATGCTAGGAATTTCTAAAAAATTACTTGTGAATTTCACTAAATTTATTAGACCAAGCATTACTCCAGACACTCCAACATATATATATATATATGAAAACTGACAACCTTTTTTGTACTTACAGAAATTGAATGGTTACTTAACACTGAGTGTTAGGTGAATAACTTCTATTAAGTTGGTAGAATCTACAATTTCACTTTAAAAGAAATTAAAGATTGGTTGCTAATCAATACATAGGCTCCCCTTGAAAATTAGAACTTACATAATTTATTACATTTAAATTTGAGTGAAGGAAAAAGTACACTTGAGTACAAAAAATAAATTGAATCACATGAGATACAGTTTTCATCGTCAAGTAAAAAAAAGTGATGTCTAATCACTGAATTAGTACCAACAAAATATTCCATAGTTCCTAGGAGAGAAGAATGACACAAACAGCCATTCATAAAATGTAAAGCCATTGCTATATTGCAATAAAATATTTCACAAATAGAAATGCTGCACTAGAATTAATGGTAATATTTGACAGAAACTACATTTTCTGGTCCTCAACAATTATGTTAACAACAAATTGACTAAGGGATATTGGAGGACATCCAGTAATCATCTCTGTACTCTGCTGTGATTTTTAATTCAATCTCAAATTATCATATAACTTGTTAAAAATATTGAAATTTATCCTACAAAAATGATTTCTTTTTTCCATTCCTGTTCTACAGCCCATAATCCTTAATTTCTGCAAAAATATATTTGACCAGATTTCTTCTCTGATTTATCCATACTCTTTCTTGAATATGCATGTATGAGTCTTATAATATATACATTTTACATATAAAATAGAGTGAAACTAATACAGATAAAGAAAAAATACTAATAGAACTATGCCATCTAATACTCATTAAATTTCCTGTGAGATGACTCTATTTTTGTTATAATATTTTATTTTTTTTAAATAAATGAGGAAACTAAGGCTTAGGAGATTAAGACTTGACCATGGTTATACATCTTGAAAGTGCTGAAACTTGGATTCAGATCTCAAATTGTCCATCATTATAATGTATTATATTAATTACATATCACTAAATGCCAACTTATCATTGCTGATGAATGTGCAGAACATAAAAAATACATTTTTTTGTTTTTTTTATTGTATTAGTTGAAATAAAATAATTAACTTCTGCCTGGCTGGTATGGCTCATTGGCTGAGCATTGACCTATGAACCAGGAGGTCACAGTTCGATTCTTGATTGGGGCACATGTTCTGTTGCCAGCTCGATTCCCAGTGTGGGGCATGCAGGAGGCAGCCAATCAATGATTCTCTCTCATCATTGATGTTTCTATCTCTCTCTCCTGCTCTCTTCCTCTTTGAAGTCAATAAAAATATATCAAATTTAAAAATTAATTAAATTATCAAGTTAAATTAATTATCACATGAAAAAAATAAAGATGGTTAATTATAACAATAAACTAAGAAAGATTAGAATTTTTTTCCAGTAAAAAAAATTACTTAAAAAAGTCTATTCTTTAAAATATAATTGGGCAAACATCAAAATATCATTAAGGTTATTAGAAGTCATTGTTTTGACGAAAAAGATAAAAACTAATTTTGTTAAATGGAATCAACAAGGAATTTAAACACAATTATATTTAAGCCATAATAGGAGCACTGAGCTGTTTTATGAGGCAATAATCTAGTTCCCGTGTGGATAAGCTATAAGGCTGAAGGCTGGTTAGAGTTTTACAATAAGAGAACTGGATTATTGCCTCATAAAATCATTCGGCACTTTTCTCATTGTGATTATTCTACAAGTCTTTGAGAATTCACTTTTAAATAAATGTCAGAACACAAGTAAGTTCTTATATGGAAAGAAAACTATGACAAAGAAAGTAATGGAGGTAGAAAGCACCCTTTAGAATTAATAATCATCTTTAGGCCTAAAGAAAATA
>NW_005357846.1:3490073-3509701 GCF_000412655.1 Myotis brandtii | reverse complement strand
TAGTAACTGCTCCCAATCTTCAAGATGTTTAGATTTTTAAAAATCCTTTTACTTTCTAGTTTGTCTAGTCATGAGTCTCCACAAAGAGGGTAATAAAGTGCTTTTTTGTATTGATAATGGAATCATCTTCTTCATGGATCTTATTTTCATAAAATTGCCATCAGAAAAGAATATGTATTTCAAATTCCATTAAATTTCTATTCAATGTATTGCCTTTACAGGAATATGCTAGTTAACCCCCTACTGTTCTTTCATTTTACTATTGTTTACCATTTAATAATTATCTTTGGTTAATGTTTCTACAATACATTTTAGTGCACAGAAATATGATTTAGGCTTAAGAAGAATTGAATATATATTATTTGAGATAGGCCAAGGGTCTTCACTTTACTTCACTGGTAACTGGAATTTTCTATGTCTATAGATAAAAATACCATAAAACTATGGATCTATGATCAGAAAGGCATTTTCCCACAAAATATACCGCCTTTACCTTGAAATGCCCTAAAAGTCTATCAAATATGCTAACTGGCTCAAAATACAAGGCCCAGTGATCTAAGTGAGGTCCAAATGTGGCTCCTTTCGATCCAGAGAACTATGAACTAAAATAGATGAATAACCTGCCTTGTATATACTCAACATACAACAATGAAATGGACAGGCTATATATTAAAAAGGAGAAGAAAATGGAGGACAGATACACAAAGGTAACTAGTTCATAAGTATTTAGAAATATTGCTGAGAAAAATATTGCCAGATGCCCCTCTTCTGGGGTAGGGAATGCTCTTTTAGTAGTCCAGTTCTCCCCACTGGATATAGAGCTCCCTTCTGTTCCCTTTGGGATATTTCTGATCATCATCTGTCCTTGGCCACATCTAGAAAGGACAAGGAAGGATATGTCCTTTCTGTCAATAGAGTTTTCCTAGTCTCCTTTCCTCCTGGTCCAAGTTGGGGGCAGTGGGCATGTCTCTTTCAATCTTTAAATGCAAAAGTCTCTTTTAATACAGAATAATAATAGAACTCTGTTGACCTTTTATTTTAGAAGTTTTTTGAAAATATATTTCATTTAAATCAACTTTATATGCCTTAGTCCACCCCATCATTCTTTTTAAAACACCTTTAAAATTCAGTTCATCACAACAAGCTTATACTACAATCTGCCATGAAACCTCTTTGTCCAACACTACAAGTTTATGAGATTAATTTTCTGCCTTCCAGATTATCATACATGATAGTTTTACCACATGTTTCACAATTGTAAGACAAAGCTCACCAGTTCTCCACTCTCCTGTAGCAATTTCATCACTGTCACCCTTACCCAAAGTCAGTGCCATGTATTTTTAGTTTTCATATTAGCAACTCAACCTTGTGACTAATTTTTAGTTGCAATAATGCTGCATAAAATAAAACTCCAAAATATTAGGATCTTTTGACAACTATATTTTATGTTTTTAGATAATGGGTCTGATAGTAAAGTGGGGCATGCTATTCTCAGTCAGAGAAAAGAATCCTAACCAAAATCATACAAGTAATTTTACTATCTTTGTACTCATCCTCTAATAGTCAAAAGCATGTCACATGGCGAAAGACTTATACTCCCCCTACTTTCATGAAATACAAGGTCATAAGGTACAGTGTAAAAATGTGGAAACCTATACAAGAAGGGAAAGAGGAATTATAATAAAATTATACATTTTAAAAGGAAATGACAAATCTACAATCACAGTGGAAGACCAACAGAAATCTGAGAAGGAATTCTTACCATTTGCAACAGCATGGGTGGAACTGGAGAGCCAGTCAGAGAAAGATAAATATCACATGACCTCACTCATTTGTGGAATATAAAGAACATCATAATCTGATGAACAAAATAGATACAGAGACAAAGAAGCATTGAACAGACTGTCAAACTTCAGAGGGAAGGCATGGGAGGGTTGGGGGTGGGGTTAAAAGATCAACCAAACGACTTGTATGCATGCATATAAGCATAACCAATGGACACAGACACTAGGAAGGTGAGGGTATGTGCCGGGAGTGGGGGAGGCACAGGGGAGGTCAATGGGGGGAAAAGGAGATATATGTACTACTATTTATAATAC
This sequence comes from Myotis brandtii, assembly GCF_000412655.1. Classification (NCBI taxonomy): domain Eukaryota; kingdom Metazoa; phylum Chordata; class Mammalia; order Chiroptera; family Vespertilionidae; genus Myotis; species Myotis brandtii. The sequence continues at coordinate 3,507,602 of NW_005357846.1, read as the reverse complement.
TTTAAACAATTAAAAAACTCATTAAAAATAAAATAAAAGCAAAATAAATTTTAAAAACTTGGGCTGAAATATATTAAGAATACCAAGATTTTTAAAAATATAATTAACTTGACTTATGTCATATAGCTATGTGTTTATACAGATTTTTTTCTGAACACAAATGAAGGGGGGTAATCTTTCCTTAGTAAATTCTAAAACCTAGAAATCATAGAGGCCACTTTCTTTGAACAATATGAATATAATAGATGTTGACAAACAGAGAAAGCATGTAAAATAATAGCTGAATACAATTGGAAACCAAAAACAACTACCTAAATAACTCTTAGATCAAAGGGAAATATAAATGGAAATTATACTCTATTTAAAAATGAATAGAAATGAGAAGACTCATATCAAAACCTATCATTGCAACCAGAACATTTCTCAGAGGCAACTGTGTAATTATAAATGCATTGTTGAAGAAACAGGCATGACTAAAATATTAAAATAAGCTTTCAGTTACAAAAGCTATAACAGGAATAGCCAAATTAACCCAAACAAGTAGAAATAAGGAATTAATAAAGACATAAGGTAGAACTTAATGAAACAAAAAACAGAAGTGGGTTTGATCATAAAATTAAAGCTATATTATAAACAATTTTTAAAAATCCATATTAAATGGAAGTTTAATAGAAAAATATAAATTCACTCAAATACACTCATATGAAACCCTCATTAAAAGAATAGAAAACAAACACACAAAGGTTTCCAATGTATGCCTCAAAGATAGCATAATACTGTCAACAATGGATTTAAAAATTGTTATACACAAACAAACTATAGATAGAGCCTATTAGTTTGCCCAACACAGGACTAACTGAACCGGGTAAACTTAGTTCTCTAGTTCTCTCTGTCACCACCTCCCTCTCACTGAAACCCAATTGCTGAGCTAATGGTAGATACCCTTAGGACAGCGGTTCTCAACCTGTGGGTCGCTACTCCTTTGGTGGCCGAATGACCCTTTCACAGGGGTCACCTAAGACCATCCTGCATGTTAGATATTTACATTACGATTCATAACAGTAGCAACATTACAGTTATGAAGTAGCAACAAAAATAATTTTATGGTTGGGTCACAACATGAGGAACTGTATTTAAAGGGCCAGAAGGTTGAGAACCACTGCCCTAGGAGATCACTACTGTCTTTCATTCTGAGTCTAAACTCAATCCCACACCCGTTCTTTATTTTAATCTTTATTGTTGAAAGTATTACAGATGTCCCTCTTTTTCCCCCATTACCTCCCTCCACTTTGCAACCCCTCCCCAAGGTCTTCCCCCATTCTTAACACAAGAGTTCAGGTAGTTGCCACAATTAGAATTCACAAAGAGGGTGAAGTATAATGGACATTTCTGCCTTCCCTAAATATTTAATTTTAACCATTTGTGTTGCTCACTGTTTCTCCAACACAACATACATATCCCTGCGAATATGCCTTTGCTCCCTTTCCCCACCTTAAAAAATGTGCTCTTTCTACTGTGTGTTAATTCAAATATTCACCATCTTCCAAGGTCAAGTTCGTGTCTTATTTCCTTCATGAAGATTTCAGGCAATGATACTGGCCTCAGCTTTACTGACAATAACTAGTGACATTTTGTATGTTGTTTTTTTTTAATCCTCACCTAAAGATATGTTTATTGATTTTAGAAAGAGTGGAATGGGGAGGAGAGAGAGAGTGAGAAACATTGATATGAGAGAAATGTCAATTGGTTGCCTCCTCTACATGTCCCAATCATAAATGCCTCATTTAGCATTACTAAAGCTGGTTATTATTTTGTAAGCTAACAAAAAGTTTTTATTTTCTCTTCTTAAATTTTTTAAGGAGTAATACACTGGAACAAGATTTCAAACACTAGGCATGAGAATTACAAAAGTACAGATGACATTTTATTTAAAAAATATCACTTGTAGACATGGCAAAATTCATGCTATATAGACTCCAATAGAATTTAACATTCAAATCAAATTTTAAAATGTTACTCTATAAATTTTGCAATTAAATTACTTCAGCTGCTTGCCAGTGAGCAATATGCTCCTACTTCTCCTGGTCTAGAGCATGAAGGCTACAAATGTGCTCTGTTGGTAATTATCTGATTATTCTAAACCAACTATCCCTATAAAACACATTATTGTGTACACTATAAAGAAATCATACTTGTATCTATTCCAATGGATAACTGAAATAACGTTTATTTCAAGAAGACTGTCAAAATTCTGGAGTAAAAACTTAAGTTTTAATCATTTGCATAGTTCACATATTTGAAATCTTCATTAATGGATTTAAGGGTTGCTTAATAAAATGCTAGTAATTCGCTGTTCTAAAGTTAAGCTTTGATAATGTACTGTCCTGACTTTAATACTATTATGTTTAACAGCAAGATAGAAGATTATGCAGGAGGGGAAGGTGTTCAATAATGAATGAATACAGGCCAAAGATTTATTCAACTCATGAATGAAGGAACAGCAAGATGGTAATGCTGATTCAAAATATATGAGAAACAGAGTACAGCTAATGAGAAAAGTCATGATGAAATAAGATTGTTCAATTAAAGATAAACCTGGTTAATATCCTATGTAGCAGTACAACAGTAAAAATTAGTATCTATTTCTATACATGGCAAAATCGTTTGCATTTCTGCAGGACAAAGTCCACAAGTTAGTATAAAATATAGCAAAATACAGTTCCTAATTAATAAACCATCAAACAGAGGCACAATCTCCTAGGAAATAAAATAAATACTCATTTGGGAAGCCCTGATAGACAATGGTGTTGTATGACACTGAAATACATGCAATCATGCATATGCCTTATTTTAAAGTTTTGGATAATTTTTCTTAACACTAAGAAGCACCACTTTTGTGGATTACTTCACTTCTTACATCACTAGGATTTTAAATTTGCTTTTAATTGGAAAAATCTCTCCCTCTCTCACACACATGCACACACACATACAATGACAGTTCTTGTTTTCATTTTCATCATCTTATGAAATATACAAGAAACTATGAGGAGATGAAGTTGCTTGACTGTTATGGGCAACCAGTTCTAAATGTCTCAACAAAATCACAATTTACTACATGCTTTTGATCTTCTGGATTACTTGTAAATAATGCAAAGGAAATCCTATATTATAAATTATAGGGTAGGCCATCCTGCTTTATGAGGCATGTGGTTCTTTTCTGGCTCATCTTTAAAATAATTTAATAAAGATGTTCTTTATTAAATATGATATGCTTGAATTTGCAGGGAACATATCTTTCAGGATATAGACCTAAAGTAGAAGAGGCCATTTTATGCCTTCATGATTAACATGTCTATGTAAACAAGTCCAACCATTAAATTTTTTATTGATTTGGCACTTCTAATCCAAATATCCCTGACTGGGCCTGAGTAAATTTTACCATGAAAAGTTTACCACTGACTTCTGGCTTTCATGTTTCCATATTTACTTCCAGCAGACAGCTTATTCTATTAACAAGTAGCATCGATTCAGATAATTCAGGCTAGCATTGGCTAAGGCTGCCTTCCAGGAAGATAAGGGGGACCTGAAATCCAGCCCGAACTCCTGTCTGAGATCCATGGGGCTTCATACCTATGCAGGGAGTGCCCTGCTAAAAATTTCCACCAAGGCAACTTTTGGATGAACTACAACTGTCATTAATCTGTGATCCAACTAATCAAGCAAAAGCAGTCTCATTCTATCTATTCATCAGATGGCAAACTCTGACTGGAGAGGTTTCTTGATTTCATACATGTCTACGTAGGCATACATATGAATATATATGACAAACAGCTATTTTCAGAATGGCTAGATTAAATAACTAAGGATAGCATGCAGTGATGGCGAACCTTTTGAGCTCGGCGTGTCAGCATTTTGAAAAACCCTAACTTAACTCTGGTGCCGTGTCACATATAGAAATTTCTTGATATTTGCAACCATAGTAAAACAAAGGCTTCTATTTTTTTATATTTATTTTATATATTTAAATGCCATTTAACAAAGAAAAATCAACCAAAAAAATGAGTTCGCGTGTCACCTCTGACACGCGTGTCATAGGTTCGCCATCACTGGCATAGGGTGTGGACAGGAGTCTCAGATTTAGAAATTCACAAGAGTCAGAATAATGGAATTCATACCTAACATTTATTAAGACCATAATATGTATCAGGAACTGAAATGCTTTCTTTACATGAATCATTTCAATATTCTGTTGAATAACAGATTCTACATATGCCATTACTGCCTTTGACTTCACATAACTGAGTGAAGTGATCAGAATTTCAAAAATTATACTATATAAGATCTGGAAGCAAACACCAGAACCTAGACTTTAAATATCCATCCCTCATAACATATCACAAAGGTTTTATTTTTAATTTCAACTAAAGAATCTCCACACAGAACTTGTTAAGAATCTATCCCAGCTGCTGCTCTTTCTTTTCAGTGTGACCCCAAACAAGAAATGTTTCACATGGTTTTAGGTTTCTGAGTGGAAGTTCAGCACAGCTGTGATATCAAATGAAGAACCACCTGGTCTAATCATCATCACAATATGTCCTCTGTCCTGCACAGCTAACAGATGGATTGGGTATCAGCCTGATGTCATCATCTGTTACGTTTGTAATATGGAGCATTACCCACCCATTTAGGACTCATCGCATCTACTCTGAGGGCATGCCGTACCCTAAGTGGATAGATGACGCTGTCATTATATGCCACTATCACTACTCAGATGGGATCTTAGTTTGCATCAATTAAGGGCAATTGCATGGTGCTCTAATTCTTTTGGTGAACTGTCACTCCACTACTGAAATACTTATGGGAAATTTTCACCTATACTATGACATTAGTAAAGCAGATTGCTAGTCTTCAACATTTTTCTTAATTCAAGTTCTAAATATCTACTTTCTCAAATATGTGCTGCTGAGTTTTGCTTTGGAACATGAAATGATGTTAGAAGATAATATTCAGAAATATTTAATCTTTATTTATCATTATTATTTATTCCTCTTCATTCATATTTAAATATTAAAATGTCTTCCAAAAATAATAATCTTATGTACTTCTTTAAATTGAATTTATTGGTGTAACATTATTAATAAAATTATATAGGTTATGTACTTCTTTAAATTGAATTTATTGGTGTAACATTAGTTAATAAAATTATATAGGTTTCAGTTGTACAATTCAACAATACATCATCTGTATATTGTACTGTATGTTCACCATCACCATTTATCCCTTCTTACCTTCTTCTACCTCTCCCTACCCCCTTTCCCTCTAGTAAGGTAATCACCATGTTATCTGTGTCTATGAGTTTGTTGTTTTTGCTTAATTGCTTCACCTTTTTAACCCAGTTCCCCAACCCATGTCTTTTCTGACAGCTGTCAGTCTGTTCTCTGTATCTATGAGTTTGTTTCTAAGTACTTTTATAGGATGATATTTTCATTAAACCTGTTTGCACCTGGCTTGTGTTTGGAACTGAGAGTATAATAAAGAATTAGAAATGATCTATTCCTTCAAGGATCCCACAACCTACTGAAGGAAAATCAATAAATAAATTTTCACATTGACCAGCCCACCACCACCGGTGGTAGCACAGAGAAGCAGAGTAGTGGGTACTTTCCTGCTCCGCCCAAACCCCTCAAGTTTAACACAGTCATTTCTAGTTGCTGGAATATGTGGCTGCTGAAAAAGCATTCAGAGTTGCCTGCATCACTAAGAATTGCCCTCCGATGCTCAGAACTGTTTCACTCAAGGTTCTGTGGGAATTTAAAGTCTGGCCTCCATTTGGGCAACTTTGAGGAGCCATCCCAGATTCATAACTCCTGATCAGATTGGCTGAGAACTCAGTTTCAACTGTTTTTGACAAACAGTTTCTCTTTCCACCCAATTTTGCTTTCCTCATTTCATTCCAGGTGTATCTCACAAGATTACCTTCACATGAGGCTTTTTCATGCATCTAGTTCCTAAAGAATGAAATATCTGACCAAAATCTTAAAAGAAAAGAAGTGGCATCTGAGAAAAAAAGGACAATCTACCAAAGGAAAGAACATTTGCCAAAAGAACACATTTCAAAAGCACAGTTATGTTCAAGGACCTGGAGAAGTGCAAGGATCTTAGCCTGCATGATGTAACATTGGAAGCTAGAAAAGATACACCACAGGAAACGTCATACAAGATTTTGCTCATCAAATAAAGATGTTTGAGTTTAATGGGAAGAAACAGTCAAATGTCCAACTTCAACAAATAGAAGCCCATTATTTTTACCCACTAAAAAGTACCGAGGAGTGTGACTGCTGGGATTGGTTCCACAATTTTCCTCCATCAGAGGCCAGGCCCTGCCTTCTCTTGGATTTCCTCTTGACCATAAGAAGTCTGTGGAGGTTCCACATATCTGTTCAACAGAAGAAGCAGGAAGAGGAAAAATGGTAGCAGTGCTATCCCTTTTCCTTTGTATGGCATGTCATCTTCCCTTCATGGAGAAAGCGAAAGCTCTCCCAACACCCACCCAGTACAGTTCTGCTATGTGTCATTAGATCTTATAGTCCTAATGGTGGAATCAAGCAAGGTAGAATGGAGGCTGGAGGTAGGTAGAAATAGAAGTTGGGTAAGCCAAACTATGTTGCCCAAAATGTTATTAAAGGATTTAAGTAAAAGCAAGAGGCAGGGTCACAGTCATACTAGGAGGTAAAACTGTAAATAGAGAAGTATGAATTGGATATTGTAGTAATGCAAATAAGATTTGATAAAGGCCTGAAATGAAGAATCAATGTAATCATAATAGAGATGGGAAGAAATTGAAATAAGTAAGAGATATAGGCATACCTCAGACATACTGTGAGTTTGGTTTCAGACTACCATAATAAAGCAAGTAGTACAATAAAGCAAGTCATATTATTGGTGTTTGTGGAGGGTCTTGCCTTCAATTGGCAAAAAAATAACACGCCACCAGTGAAGCACAATGAAGCCAAGAACAATGAAATCAGGTGTGCCAGTATGTGGAAAAAAATATGTTCAGCATTTGAAAATTCATATGACCCCATTGTTGTGGAATGATGCCTATGTTTAAAAGCTTAAAAATTTTGATTCATTGATTTGCATGTGCATCCTTTGTTTGGTTATCACTGAGATGGAATAGATATTATTATTTCCATTTTAGAGATTTAGAAACCAATGTTCAGAGAGATCAATGGATTTCCTAAAAAAATCTCATGGCTAGTAATTTTCAGAACTGGATTTTAAATCCAAGTTTTATGATGATTAGGTTAATCATGCTTGCTCTCTGAATTGTGGGGTTTAGTATAGCTCTAATGAATAATTTTCTTATCTAAATTGTGAGGCACTAGAATTAGACAGTAATGATAGATGTGCTTCTGTGACTTTGTAAATCCATAAATCTCCATGAATATAAAATGGATGCTCATAGATAGCAGCTATGAGCAGCAAAAGAGAATAAAGAGGAGAAAAGAAAAAATCATCTAGAGGAGAATACATAGAATGAGTAGAAGTTTGTTCAGGTCAAAGTTTAACTTTTCAATAATTGTTATACTTTATCAGTTTAATTTCATGACCACTATTCAAATACTTGTTTATTTATTCATTCATTAACAAATATTAAACTCCTAATATATGTTAGGAACTACTTTATATGTTATGTTTAAAAAATGTATAAACACAACTCTAGAAACTGATAGTTTAGTTGAACAAAAGCTCTTATTTGAGATTATTTTTAAACTAGAGGCCCGGTGCATGAATTTGTACATGGGTGGGGTCTCTCTGGGTGGCCTGCAGAGATCAGACTGAAACCCGCAGTCCAACGCCACCTGCAGCTTTTACCTGCCACTCCCACTCATCCTGGCTTCACTGTGCTTGCCGCGGGCTCGCGCCTAATCAATCCTGAACAGGAGAGGCTGGTGCTGCCACAGCAGTGCTCACCAGCCATGAGCCCTGCAACTGGCACCCTCCCAAGGGGAGTGGCCTGTGGGATCAGGCTGAAACCAGCTTTCCGACACCTCCCCCTAAGGGGTCCCGGATTGTGAGAGGGCGCAGGCCAGGCTGAGGGACCCCACTGGTGCACGATTGGGCCGGGGAGGGACCACGGGAGGGCTCCAGGGCATGTCTGGCCCATCTCACTCGGTCCTGATCAGCCGGACCCCAGCAGAAAGCTAACCTACTGGTTGGAGCATCTGCCCCCTGGTAGTCAGTGCATGTCATAGTGAATTGTTGACCAGTTGACTGTCTGCCCCATGGTGGTCAGTGCACATCATAGCGAGTGGTTGAGAAGCCTTAGCATATCATTAGCATATTACACTTTGATTGGTTGTTCGGTTGTTCTGCAGTTTGGTCTATTTGCATGTCACCATTTTATTATATAGGATTCTGCAATACCCCTTCAAATAACTGCATTTTTTAAAATGAGATAAAAAACTTCAGAGGGAGGACAATTTTCATCTCAAGGATGAAAAGGAAATCAATAATATTTTTGCAAGCACATGAATTACACTGCACATAGATACAGAAGAAAAAACATATTCTGTGTCTAGATGTAATTGCCAAAAAACTCAATGACAATTTTGTCTCCAGAGGGATAGGTTAGAACTTACCAGTATTTTGTGTTTCCCTGAATTAGATATTATGGGTAGGGGAAGAATAGCTCTTTACTATATCCACTGAGACACTTAGGGTCAAGAATAGAAATGGCTAATTATTTGTTAATAGCCAACCAACCATAATATAGTAAACAATAATTGTGGGAAAAAGGACAAGCCATTTAAAATGTATGTATTGCTCAACAAGTGAAAAGATAATGAAAGGGAAAAGAGTTGCTAGAATTCACCAACTGCTCTAATATAACATAAAAGTATGAAAATATACCTGAATTCCACATAGAAGAAAACCAAAAAGGCTAAAAAGTGGACAAAAGGGGAGGCAAATAATAATGAAATGCATGACTTTTAGCAAGTGGATGGAAGCAAATCAAAAGTTCTAGTAAAATTAATAGAATGTTGTTTTACAAAGGAATACATTAAATCTCTGTAAATATCTGAACTCATCATATTTGATTATAAATCTATACCTGTGTTTACACTTTTCATATGACATTTGCTTTGTCGGACTCATCAGGGAGACACACAAACATTTTATTTATCAATTAAATAAAAATCTAAAAATATTTTGATATTTTCCTTAACAAATTCGAGGACATGTAATGAATTAATAAGCCTCTTCCTTTCTATGGCCAGATACATAATTACTGTAGAGATTTTCTTTGCCCTTATTTTCAGTCATTTATAAAGCAATTTCTACGGAATTCTATAGAAACATTAAAGATCAATAACTAAAGTTTATTTTTTTATTATATTAAGGGATTTGCTATATACCTAACACTTTCATTTTAACTGTCTTTCATTATGTTACTTATTGTGGAGGAAAATCTTTTCAAATGAATTTTTCTTTAGATACAAAGCAAAAAATTTTAATTTAACTTTTTGAGAGGTTTAAACTTGATAGTTCTTTAACAGGCTAATAATGTTTTAATTCTCAGGTGTAATGCTGGCTAACTTTAACTTCAGCATCCAACTAAACTTTTTGTTACTGAGAAATAATGCAGAATATTATCATGTAAAATATTTTTAAAACTCTACTAAAAAACAGAAAATAAATGCAAAAATTTATTCAAAATACATTTTAACTTGAACAGTACTTATTGTAAAATGAATTACAAATGCTTTATAAATGAAAAGGATGTATGTTCTAATTACAAGTTAGTTTTATCTAAAAGAGATATTCTACAGTGCATGCGTTAAATTTGATTTCTTCAGGCAATTTCACAATATGTTATAAGTAATATCTAGGAATTAACCAAAGGCTTGAAAAAAAAAGAACAATATTGATTTTATTTTTTCAACAGTATTTATTTTATATAACACATAATTTGCATGCACTTTCCAGCCACCCAACAAATAAAAATAAAAAACATTGAGGTGGGCAGCTGGACCCCATCCATGCACAAATTCGTGCTATGGGCCTCTAGTATCAAGATAATATGGCTTCCTCTTTGAACTTATTAGTGTCCACATTTCCCCTCCAAATATTTTGTTTCTTCCATATACAACTAATTATTAATCTCTATACATTAAGAGCTCTTTAAGGTAATGTTGCTTTATATAAGCTGTTTCTTCTTTCTGATACTCCTTTTTGTACCCTTTATTCATAGAGTAACTCTTAATTTTCAAGTTTCAATGCAAGTATTATTTCCTTTAAGAAGTCTTCTCTTTCTGATTTACCCTAGCAAAAGTTAGCTCCTCATCCTCCATTTTCTATTTCTATGTCAGGGGGTATTTTAACTCTACTAGTATTTCATTGAAATATCCTATATAATAAAAGCTTAATATGCTAAGTGTCAGGTCGTCTGGTCATCCGTTCAACCAATCAAAGTGTAATATGCTAATGATATTTTAAGGCCATTCAACTGCTCTCTATGTTGTGCACTGACCACCAGTGCACAGACAGTCAAGCTGTCGACCAGTCGCTATGATGTGCACTGACCACCAGGAGGAAGACAGTTGACCGGTCGACCAGTTGCTATGATGTGCACTGACCATCAGGGGGCAGATGCTCCATCCAGTAGGTTAGCTTGCTGCTGTGGTCTGGCTGATTGGGACTGAGCGAGAGGGACTGGACATGCCCTGGAGCTCTCCCGCATCCCTCCCCGGCCCCGATCGTGCACCAGTGGGGTCCCTCTGCCTGGCCTGCATCCTCACGCAATCCGGGACCCCTCAGGGGACATTGGAGAGCAGGTTTCAGCCCGATCCCACAGGCCAGGCCGAGGGATCCCACTAGTGCACAAATTCATGCACCGGGCCTCTAGTAGTATATAAAGATCCCCTTATTTGTTCAAGACTGCAGCCAAATTTTAAAAGTTTCATCATAAAGTTTTATATTTCTGATCAAGCAAATCATGGTTTAAGATAATTGCTGTTTCTATGGAAAGTGATCTATTTTACAATGGTAAATTATAGCCAGCAATAGCTGTCTCTATATGGGATAACTATTGATTTTACATATTTCCTTTTTAACTACATAACTTTCTGAATTATTTGAAAACCATTTTTAATTGATTCCTAAGTGTTTTCTCTAATGAATTAGATTATAAAAAATATATCATCACCTCTGTTCTAATATTTTTAACTCCTTTTACATTTCCTTATATTACTGCATTGGTGAGCATGTTTATGACTTTAGAGTTGTTCCTATGTCATGTATGTTTTTTTGATTTACTGAGAGTATTTCTGTCATCTTATCAGTAGAGAATGGCTATTGACTTAAAATATATATTATGTGCTGAATGTTATCATAAGCTCTTTCATCATATCTATATATATGAAAGCCAAGCGACCAGAATGATGGAACTACTGGAAAAACCAGTCGCTATGATGCCCACTGCAGTGGGTAACCAGCCCGATTAGGGCCCCAGTTGACCCCTCCCAACAGCCCGCAGTCCCTCCTCCAAGCCAGCCCTGCCCCCGATCGGCACCCCCACCCCAATCGGGGGTGGGACCGACTGGCCAACCTCTTGGATCCCCTCCCCCCCACCAGCCCGGCCCCAATCGGCCCCCATTGGGGTGGGCAGCTGGACCCCATCCGTGCACAAATTTGTGCACCGGGCCTTTAGTATCAAGATAATATGGCTTCCTCTTTGAACTTATTAATAAAGAACACTTTATATATTTTTTTATTTATGGTGATATTAAAATGAATTTGGAGGAATTGTTTTATTTTTATTTAGAAGAATTTAATGTTATAGCAATAATAATTTAAAAATATTGAATATAAACTTCATTTCCCCAATAACCTTATTCTTCAACAACTATTTAATTTACATGGGCTTATTTCTCAAGAAAAGGGGAAAAGTCAAAGATCACAGATGGAAAATCTCCCACAATACCGCATACAGGTAAAGAAGAGTGTCTTATTATTAAATAGTCAAACAGAATCAGTGATATTAAGCAACTTGTCCAAAATCTTTGCTCCATTAGACAGACATTGTTTTGTGTTTAATTTTTTTATTTTAAAATATTATTCTCATCAACTTCTCACTCCACATCTTAAGAAGAATCAGCCTCAATAACAATTTATTATAAAAGTACTAGAGGCCCGGTGCACAAAATTCATGCATGGGGGGGGGGTTCCCTCAGCCCAGCCTGCACCCTCTCCAATCTGGGACCCCTCAGGGGATGTCCGACTGCTGGTTTGGGCCCGATCCCTGGGAGTCTAATTATAAATGCTTTTTCTGTCCCTTTGAAAGCTAAATCTTCTACCAACTAAAACCGTCTCCTTAACCGGCAGTCGGACATCCCTCTCACAATCTTGGACTGCTGGCTCCTAATTGCTCACCTGCCTGCCTGCCTGGTTGCCCCTCACTGCCTCTGCGTGCTGGCCTAATTATCCCCAAATGCCCCCCTGCTGGCCTGGTAGCCCCCAACTGCACACCCCCCACCAGCCAGTCTGATCGCCTCTAACTGCGCCCCCTGCTGGCCTGGTTGCCTCTTACTGTCTCCCTGCTGGCCTGGTTGTCCCCAACTGCCTCCCTCTGCTGGCCTGGTCACACCCAACTGCCCCCACTGCCGGCCTGATTGGCCCTCATGGCCCCCCTGCCGGCCTGGTTGCCCCACACAGCCTACTGTTCAGTTGTTTGGTCATCCCTCACTAACCCCCCTGCTGGCCTGGTCATAGGCAGCCATCTTGGAAGGCATGAGGGTTAATTTGCATATTACCTCTTTATTATATACAATTTGATCATACATCAACTCCAATCTTAAAAAAAGAGAGAGAAAACATATGATTACATTGGTGAGGAAAAGAGATAAGTATGAAAAATGCTTTTTTAAAAAGTCAGTAAAGTAGGGCTCTTTGAAAGTCGGAAGAGTAAGTAAAGAAACTGTATTCAGAGAAAAGTCAAGAGAAATGAGAAGAGAAAGCATGCCAAACCAATTTTATACTGTTTAGGTAGCAAATTACTAAGTTGTTATAACTTTATTGAAGGTTGGCATCTTTAGCTATTTAAGTTATGAATCCCCAAGCCAATACAAGTGAAAAAGTCTCTCTCCTGTACCAAACTCTGGTCAAGCTCCTCTAAGCTCTCCTCTCTTCTGGGCCTCAACCTTGGTATATAAGAACTGCAACTCTTGGAAAAAAATGATTTTTGTCTACCCCCCACTGAGATAAGCACAAACCCTTGCATAGTTTCTTTCAGCTCAAGGCTGTGTTCCTAGAATGAACCTAACCCTTTTTAAAATATCTGAGACAGCTCTACACTGCCAAAGGAACGTATTGTTTGTTCTAACCAAAACCTGACAATATGTTCCTGAACCTCCTCTTAGAGAAGTTTCTTTAGAAAGTCTGTAATTACAAATGCTTTCTTTGCCCCTTTCAGAGGCAAATCCTCTACTACCTAAAACCATCTCCTTAAGGACCTGGGAGCTATCTCTATGAAATACAGGGGGATAGAATTTGTTCTCTTGCCTCTCAGTAAGGGCCTAACTTTGTTGAACACCTTGGTCTAATTTGCAAAACTACCTGCTGTCCTGAAGATAATCCCCAAGGAACAAACTCAGACTGCCTAATCATGTTGACCAATCTTCTTCTCAAGTTAGTTCCAAGAATCTGCTCAAATAATTGGGAAATATAGCATTTTATTTTAATTAAGATTGTTAGCTGAAAAAGTGCTCACTGGTGATTGGGAGGTATCTCCCTAGAGCAGTGGTTCTCAACCTTCTGGCCCTTTAAATACAATTCCTCATGTTGTGACCCAACCATAAAATTATTTTCGTTGCTACTTCATAACTGTAATGTTGCTACTGTTATGAATCGTAATGTAAATATCTGATATGCAGGATGGTCTTAGGCGACCCCTGTGAAAGGGTTGTTCGACTGCCAAAGGGGTCGTGACCCACAGGTTGAGAACCGCTGCCCTAGAGGGATAGAGAATAAAGCCAAAAGAAAAGAAAACCGGTGACTTTAAACATAGAATGACTTTAAACACAGAGTCCTCATTTCCAATTATTTGAAATTATAAATTTTAGTTATATTTAAGCCAATTTGAGTAGGTTTTCTGTTCATTATAATTAAGAATCTTGTATAATACAGCATTCTTTTGTAAATTATATAATTAAATATTTATGACAAACTTTAAAGATAGATATTGTTATCCTCCTTTACAAGGCTAAATAAGGTCCAAAAAGATGAAGTGATTTCTCTGATTATCTTAACTGGAAAGTAATTGAACAAGGACTCAAATTCCCGCATTCTTAATTAAAATTTCACTGCCATCCAATCAGTTATATAAGCTTAACTTTTTTAAAAAGTTTTTCTGTGAATGTCTAATTATTGTTTTGCTATTTAAGATGAATTATGAGAACAAATCTCTGTTATAGTCACAGCACGTGTTTGCATCAAATTTAATCATATGCCTATTTACATGGATGAGGCATCCAGATTTCAGAATTTGCAAAGTAATAAAATTGCCTATGTATACTACCCTTTATGTGATTACATATTATTGATTTTTGCCTCATAAAATTATTCAAGGGGTCATATATAGTATTAGCATTTATACTTTTTTAATGAGTACATTTTTTATCTGCATTTTGTTGTCACTTGACATATGTTTCTAATTTATATAGGCCCTGTGTGCTTATGTCTGTTATTGTTTAAAGAAGGCAAGAATTTTTATACTTAAAATTGAGTGCTTCAAATTACCTTGTAAAATAGTTCTAAATGAATGCTAAAGAATGGACAGACAGATCAACGTGTACTAAAAGGTTGTTTTGTAGCTTGGGTTCAACTCTGAAAACCCTTGTTCTTTATCCAAATTATGTTCATTTTATATATAACTATATATACTATTTTTGATATAATGCTATGTGATGTTGATATTTGTAAATGTTAATGCCAGAAATATTTGCCCCTCTTCCAGTATTTAGGGTGGTGGTGGCACCAGTAAATCTATTTATTCAGGAAACCCTTAGAGGAACTTTTAAAGCAGGAGTTAGTTTTAAAAACCATCTAGCTAGCCTAACCTCATTACTGTGTTCTCAAAATTAAATGTCACCTGCTTAGCATTAGAAAGCTCAGCTTTAGCAAAGGTAGGTCTATGATCCCACTCTCTAGACTTCATTTTCTTATTCATTCCATTGAGTCTGCTCTACAAAGAATCATCAAAATAATGATGATTTAAAAATTCTTCTTGGGTATATTTTTTGGTTTACAAGTATTTAAATTTTGTATTTGCTTTGTATTTCTCAAAATTATATGCTATTATAATTGCACATTAGATTGGAGCCAGATTCTAATTTGTAACTTCCTCCCCCAAATAAACCACAATAGCATATATATGTTTACATAAACTCACATATGCTGAGTTATATATATAAATCTCAAATAAAACTGTTAAGATAATAAGGACACAAGTTGTTAAGTATTGTCAGAGTATGGTAATTATGGATGAAGAAAAATGAAGAGATCCCATTTTTCATGTGAAAGATAACAAATTTAAAGCTTAGTTTGGGCAACATAGTTATTTCAGTTATCTTACGGCCTTGTTCAAACACTTTGTCTCCTCCCTCTTCCTAATTTTCTGCATATATATAATTTGCATGAACTAGCTTCAAAATCCATCTCCTTCCCAGTCCCATTACACTTTATTAAATCAGGTCCCATCATTTTGTACTTAAGTTACTGAAAACACCTACAAAACAGTCTTCTTTTATGCAATCTTTTCACCCTCCAATCTGTGCACAATTCAGTAACCAGGATGATCTTTATAAAAGTTAAATCTGATCAAGTCAATTTGATAAGTCCCTAGAGTCCTTAAGAAAAATTCAAATTCCTTAATATGGCATAAAAGGCCCTCTAAGGTCTCTGCTTTCTTATCTCCTAACTACCCACTTTCTGCTTTATCAAGTCTCCAGATTTTTTTCCATTCTCTAGAATTCTCACACCTCTAAACATCCCCACAAGATTCTTCCACAACTTAAAATATTCCATTCCCTACTTTATCCCACATAATGTCATATTTTCTTCAATGCACAGTTTGTATGTTACCTTGAATCCTTTTTTAACCACATATTTTTAACAGAGGGTGTTCATCTGTTTTCAAATAGCACCCAGCTAAGACTTCAATAAAGAATTTATCACAGCACATAGTAATCATCTATTTATGAGTCATCCTTTTCTCATTATACAATGTTGGGAGTTTGTCTAATTTATTTATTCATTACAACATCCTACCATATTCTGAGCACCATACATGTCAAACTCATATGTTTTTGAATACTGTTTCTCTGACACCCTCTCTTTAGTAAGAGAAGTGGTGGAAATTTCTTTTTTTTTTTTTTAATAATTTTAAAATACCAAAAGGAAATCAAGGAAACAGAGAAATATAATCCAAACAAACAAAATAAAACTCCAGAAAGTGGCCCTAATGAAATTAATATATGAATTACTTGAAAGATAATTTAAAATAACAACCATGAAAAAATGTTCAATGATCTCAGGAGACCAATGCAAAAACAAAGTAAGAATTTCAACGAAGATAGAAAAAATTTTTTAAAGAATCAAACAAAAATCTTGGAGGTAAAGAATACAATATTTGAACTTAAAAAAATCAATAGAGGGATTCAACAATAGATTGGACAAAGCAGAAAAGAAAATTAGTTAACATAAAAACAATTGACTTAAAATTTTCCAGAGGAGCAAAAATTTAAAAAGACTGAAAAATAATTTAAAAAGTTGAAGTGACTTATGAAACCACATCAAAATGAACAATAACAGATTACAGAGTCCAAGAAAAAGAAGGAAATGAGAAAGAACCACAAAGTTTACTTAAAAAATAATGCTTGAAAATTCCCTAAATCAGCAAAAGGAAATATAGAAAAGACCAAAGGATCACAAATAAGAGGAACTCAAAAAATGCCCACTGAGTATATTATGACTGCATTGTCCAAAGACAGAATTTTGAAAGCAGCAAGGGAAAAGCAATTCGTCACACGAAAGGGTATCCTCATAAGACTATCAAAGGCTTTTTCAGAAACCTTGCAAGCCAGAAGAGAGTGGGATGATATAGGAAAAGAGCTAAAAAAATTCATTCATTCATTAGAAAACAAACTGCCAAACAAGATTTTTATACCGAGCAAAACTATCCTTAAAAATGTAGGAGAGATCAAGACTTTTCCAAAGAAAACTGAGGGGATATTTTTACTATTAAACCTGCTTTAAAAAATTGTAAAGGGAATTTTTTTTGAGTTGAAATAAATAGATACCAAACAGCAACATGATAAATACAAAAGTATAAAACTCACTGGTAAAGAAATATATAGAATACTATATTACCATAGGATGATGTATAAATCACTTGTGTTTTAACTATAGTTTAAAAGATAGAGTATGAAAAATAGCTATAACTATAAAAATATGTTAATGAATACA
>NW_005357846.1:3464994-3489682 GCF_000412655.1 Myotis brandtii | reverse complement strand
CAAACAAACAAAATAAAACTCCAGAAAGTGGCCCTAATGAAATTAATATATGAATTACTTGAAAGATAATTTATAATAACAACCATGAAAAAATGTTCAATGATCTCAGGAGACCAATGCAAAAACAAAGTAAGAATTTCAACGAAGATAGAAAAAATTTTTTAAAGAATCAAACAAAAATCTTGGAGGTAAAGAATACAATATTTGAACTTAAAAAAATCAATAGAGGGATTCAACAATAGATTGGACAAAGCAGAAAAGAAAATTAGTTAACATAAAAACAATTGACTTAAAATTTTCCAGAGGAGCAAAAATTTAAAAAGACTGAAAAATAATTTAAAAAGTTGAAGTGACTTATGAAACCACATCAAAATGAACAATAACAGATTACAGAGTCCAAGAAAAAGAAGAAAATGAGAAAGAACCACAAAGTTTACTTAAAAAATAATGCTTGAAAATTTCATAAATCAGCAAAAGGAAATATAGAAAAGACCAAAGGATCACAAATAAGAGGAACTCAAAAAATGCCTACTGAGTATATTATGACTGCATTGTCCAAAGACAGAATTTTGAAAGCAGCAAGGGAAAAGCAATTTGTCACACGAAAGGGTATCCTCATAAGACTATCAAAGGCTTTTTCAGAAACCTTGCAAGCCAGAAGAGAGTGGGATGATATAGGAAAAGAGCTAAAAAAAAATCATTCATTCATTCATTCATTAGAAAACAAACTGCCAAACAAGATTTTTATACTGAGCAAAACTATCCTTAAAAATGTGGGAGAGATCAAGACTTTTCCAAAGAAAACTGAGGGGATATTTTTACTATTAAACCTGCTTTAAAAAATTGTAAAGGGAATTTTTTTTGAGTTGAAATAAATAGATACCAAACAGCAACATGATAAATAAAGTATAAAACTCACTGGTAAAGAAATATATAGAATACTATATTACCATAGGATGATGTATAAATCACTTGTGTTCTAACTATAAAGTTTAAAAGACAGAGTATGAAAAATAGCTATAACTATAAAAATATGTTAATGAATACACAATATAAATATATGTAAATTGTAACATCAAATACAAGTGTGTCAGGAAATAAAAGGTAGAGTTATTCGTATGTGCTTGAAGTAAAACTGCTATAAGCTTATCATAGACTGTTATAACTATAATATTTTATGTAATCTCCATGGGTAATCACAAAATGTATATATATAGAAGTTACACAAAAGAAAAATAAAAAGGAATCAAAGCACTTAAATAAAAAAATTAATAAAGCACAAAAGAAGACAGCAAAAGTGAAGAAAAACAAAAGAACTAAAAGAAAGAGAATTAACAAAATGGAAGTAGTAAATTCTTCCCAGTCTGTAATTACTTTAAATATAAATGGATTAAATTCATCCATGAAATGACATACAATGGCTCTATGGATTAAAAAATCATAATTGCAAAAATAAAACAAGATCTAACTATATGCCGCTACAATGGTACAACAGATATATATATATTAGGGGCTCAGTGCACAAATTCATTCACCTTGAAAGAAACTGTAGGCTGCGAAGCTGCTGTGGGCACAGGGCAGGTTTTGGCCCATCTTCCACACACCTGCCTGGCCCCTCCTGCCATGGCCCTGGTCCCCTGTGTTAAAGCAGCCACGCTGATGGCTCCAGCCCTGCTCACACCTGCTGACAGCATGGGGCAATTGGGGCCAGCGCCAGTAGCAGGTGCAAGCGGGGCTGGCACCGTCAGCGGGTGTGAGCAGCGGCTGCTTCCTTGATCACCCCTCAAGAGCAGGGGGAGGTGAAGAAGCCCTCAGAGGTGATCAGGGCCAGCAGTTGCCACTCACACCCGCTGATGGCACTGAGCAATCAGAACCGGTGCTGGGAGCCAACAGCGGGTATGAGCGGCGGCTTCTGCCCTGATTGCTCCTCAGGAACAGGTGGAGGTGAAGAAGCCCCAAGGGGCGATCTGGGCCAGCAGCCGCCACTCATATCCTCTGATGGCACTGAGCGATCAGGTCTGGCACCAAGTGCCAGCAGCGGGTGTGAGCAGCAGCTCCGGTGCCAGCAGCGGGTGCGAGTAGGGCCGGCACTGGCAGCAGGTGCGAGCATCAAGTGAAACTGTGGTGCATCGGAGCAAAGAATTTTCAGCAACCACCAGAGGCTCGCCCTAATGACAGCAACCAGTGCCCCTGCTCATCTGCTCCACCATCCTGCCACAGCCGATGCCCGCCATGGTGGTCAGTGCACGTCATAGTGACCAGTTGTTTGGTTGTTCTGCCATTCAGTCTATTTGCATATTAGGGTTTTATATAGAGAGATATTTATTTCTTTATTTATACATATATGTCATATATACAACTTGTATATATTTTAGTGCCTAAATATATAATATATAAATCAGTATTGATAGAACTATATCAAGTATCTTTTCCACAACAATGGAATTAAATAAAAATCAATAGTAATAGAAAATCTAGAAAATGCACAAATATGTGGAAATTTAACAACCTTTGAACAACCAAGGGTCAATGAATAAATCAAAAGCAAATTTGAAAAATACTTTGACAAATGAAAGTAAAACACAATATACTAAAGCTTGTGCAATGCAGCAAAAGTAGTTCTAAGAGGGAAATTTATAGAAGTAAATACTTATATTAAAAAAGATGAAAAATTTCAAATTAGCTCCCTTGTTTTATACCTCTCAGATCTAAGTGGAAAAGAACAAAGAAAGACTAAAATTAGCAATAATAATAATAATAATAATAATAAAGCTAGAGCAGAAATAAACAAAATTGAGAATAGATAAGAAGAGAAAAAAACAATGAAAATAAATTTTGTTTTTGGAAAAAATATGCAAAATTGACAATTTAACTAGATTAACCAAAAAAGAGAAAAGACACAGAATTAGAAATGAAAGAAGAAACATTACAATTGATGCTACAGAAATAAAAATGACAATGAGAGACTGTTATGAACAATTATACCCCAACAAGTTCAATTACTTAGAAGAAATGGACAAATCCTGGAATCCTACAACCTACCGAAACTGAATCATGACGAAAGAAAAAATTTGCAGTCCTATTACTTGTAATGAGGTTAAATCAGTAATTGAATCTCCTAAAAGAGAAAAGCTCAGGAACCTATGACTAGTAAATACTACGCAACGTTTAAAGAAATATTAGTGCCAATTCTCCTCAATTCCTCCAAAAACCTGAAGAGAAGGAAACACTTCCAAATGACTTTTATAAGATGAGCAAAATTCTGATACCAAAACCAAAGACACTAAAAGAAAACTACTGGCCAATATCCAGATGATATAGACTCATCTCTGCTCTTTTCACTATACATTGATAAACATTTCTAAGTTATGACAATTTTGTTTCTGAGAAGTGAAAAATCAGGAATCAGGACTAGAGCAAGAGAAGACACTGAGCTTAGTTGCTTTATAAGGACTATTTAGAGGAGGCTATTTAGATATGCAATAAAGGTAAAGATATTTAACCTTTGTTGATAGATTTAACTTTAGGTAGGTGGCATTATTTAAGTCGTAGATGAACAAGCTCCATAGAGCTTCCTATAAAGAGCACACAGACTGGTGAGGCACAAAGAAGAAACAGATGAAATATCAAAGTCTCTGACAGTTATTCTATGTCACTAAACTGCATGGGTCTAATAGTTCATTGTCAAGTACAAAACAATAAGTTTTCTGATATGCAAACTTATAGATATACAAACAATTAGATACAGAGAATAAATCAATTATCATCAGATGGGAAGGGGTGATCAATTCACAAGTTAGATAAATGTCTAATGACTATGTTGTACACTGGCAATTAATATAATATTGAATGTCAACTGTAATTAAAAATTCAAAGAGAGTAGGCAAAGAACAGAGTAAGAAAGAAAACCATCTTACACTACATTGAAAAGTGGCAAAAACTGAGTTACGGATAAGAGTTGTAAAAGGAAGATATATTGGTTAGAGCTTAAAAGAAACCAAGAACAAATAGAAAGTGTGTATATACATAGAGATTTATTTTAAGGAATTCGCTCACATGATTATAGCACTGTCAAGTCCGAAATATGTAGGCTTGGAAATTCAGCCAAGAGTGAAAGTTTCAGTCTGGTGTCTACTGTAAAGTCTGTAGGGCCGGCCAGCAGGCTGGGAACTCAGGCAGGATTTCTATGTTCCAGTATTGCAGCAGAATTTTTTCCTCTCCAGGAAACATCCGTTTTTGCTCTTATCGACCAAGTCCCACCCTCATAATGAAGGGTAATCTCCTTTAACTTAAAGTCAACCGATTCCAAATATTAATCACAGTTATAAAGATCTTCACAGCTACATGTGGACTAAGGCTTGACCAAACAACTGTGCACCATGGCCTAGCCAAGTTGAGACATGAAATTAATCATCAGACAGGTTTTGAGAAACAGAGGGGCAGCGATGTCCAGAGGCAATACTGAAGAGCTTAGTGAAAGAGAATATCTAATGCTCAGTATTTACTCTTATGCTATACAATGCTGTCCTGTAAATTCTATCACCTCAAGCCTTTGTGTGCAACATACACACATTTTTGAGTGTGAATATTACTTTGGGAATAAATTAAGTGATCCTATCTATTGTTCAGACCACAAAAATATGAAAAAATGACAGGACATTCTCTTTGACTTGTTGATGTACAATTGCAATATTTCACCAGAGGGAGGAAGTCAGAGCCAGAAGAGATCTGGGAAAATAGGAGACAACCATCTTCATGAGAACTCCCAAAGATATGAGTTCAAGCTAATATTTTTGCATCCCACAGGTCAGTGTACATCATCTGATATAACAGTTCAATAAAGCCAAGTTGAAGATGATTGGCTTGAAGCCAAAATTTATTTAGAGATATTTTGTGAGTTTCTGGGGAGTCTATGGGGTCTTCCAAAACAACCAGACGCTTGGAATAATAAAACAAGACTTCAGATTTGCTTTTGGTTAAGAAAAACTTTATTACCTGGAAATTACCTTCCTCCATTAAAGTGTGAATAGAGCTAAGAAAAGTTGTATATCAGGGCTTCTATTTTGTATACATTGCATGGCAGGAGGAAATCTGTCTCATTAGGGGAAGAATGAATAGATCCCCTTCTTGCGAAATTAAAAAAAACAACAACAAATAAACACAACAAAACAAAACTCAAGGCCCTAGCCAGTTTTGCTGAGTGGATAGAGCATCAGCCTGCGAACTGAAGGGTTCCGGGTTTGATTCCGGCCAAGGGCACATGCCTGGGTTGCGGTCTTGGTCTGATGTGTAGGAAGCAGCCAATCAATGATTCCCTCTCATCATTGATGTTTCTATCTCTCTCTTCCTCTCCCTTCCTCTCTAAAATCAATAAAAATATATTTTAAAAAAAACCCACAAGTGAGGAATGAAACCTTATTATAGAAACTCTTAATTGCAGTTCTCATTCCCATTTGGGAGTGAAACTCAGCAAAGACTTCCAGGAAAAATCCCCCTGCTCTGCCTTTAGCAAAACAGGAATTGACATTTTTCTATAAAGTCTGGTGGGTCAATGCCAAAGTAAATCTTATTGTTTTCATCAAAACTTTCTGAGGTGTGTCTTCTGCAGTACTTGTAATCTATAATCCAACATAGTTTTTTAAGTAGATCTGTGTATAAATATTTGCAGACAAGTTACTTGATTAATTCTTTCTATTTAAAACTTAAATCTCAAAATATTTTTAAAAACACACATACTTTTCATTTCTCTAAAGCAGTGATTTTCAACCAATGTGCCACAGAATTTTTAAAACATGCAATACCTGACAATTTAGCCAGGGGCACTGAGCTTTTTCCCCTAAATTGTCAAATAAAAAAATGACAAAACTCACACAATAGCCATCCGGTGTGAATGAATCAAAATTACACCTCGTTGTTTTTTGACAGATTGGCAAAAATATATATATTTTTGGTGTACCACAGAATTTTAGTAATTAGTTTATGTGTGCCATGAGATTAAAAAGGTTAAAAATCGCTGGTCTAAAGCCTGGAACACATCATTTTGGTAAGTGATTACTACAAGGAGGCTGAGGGTGGCTGGCATTGCTATCTGATAGGCATCTTGGCAAAACAGAGGAAAAGAGAAGTGGCAGCAATATAATGTCAAGCAAAACACTTCACTTCCATGGCTGAAAGACTTTTTAAAAGAATGGGTTCATTAAGACATAAAGAATCAGGTCCTAGGGCAGTGATGGCGAACCTTTTGAGCTCTGCGTGCCAGCATTTGGAAAACCCTAACTTAACTCTGGTGCCGTGTCACATATAGAAATTTTTTGATATGTGCAACCATAGTAAAACAAAGACTTATATTTTTGATATTTATTTTATGTATTTAAATGCCATTTAACAAAGAAAAATCAACCAAAAAATGAGTTCGCCTGTCACCTCTGACACGCATGTCATAGGTTCGCCATCACTGTCCTAGGGCATGAAGTCTAAACTATCAGCAGCAGCATTAGTTGGAAAAGGAAATATGTCTGCATCTTGGAGTTAAAGAGTATTTTTATACATTATGTCTTGGGAAGAAAGAGGTGAGTTGCTTTGAAAGAATATATGCTGGTTACATTCAAGGGGGGAAGGATAAGTTAAAGCAGGGTGGTTCTAAGATAGGAGCACAGTCTTTAAGGAATAGTTGCTACTTTTGATTGGTTACAGGCAACAATCCTAAAACTTCATGAATATGAAGTTTATGGCCCATCTAGTGGTTGGCTAGTAGATGCCTGGGTACTGATTCAAAGCTCCTACATACATTCTGGAATGTGAGCAGTCTTTTGTCAGCTGCCCACCCGTTAACCACAGGCTTTTGCTCTCATTCTTCAGCCTAACATGATTTAATTTAGAGCATCTCTAAATTTCTTTTCTTGTCAAGAGAATATATTACATGTTGATTTGTATGTGTTTCAGATACATTTTTGTAATAAAATGGATATTCTGCTTTTTCCTTACTTTCTCTGCCTATACTTTCAAATCACTTTGTTTCACCACACTTGGCTATTTCCCCCAGACTCAGTTCCTTCTCCTGTAAAATTGGGATGTGTTTTATCCCACAAATATTTATCGAGTATGAACGAGGCACTGTACTAGGTGTTAGTATGCAGATGTAAATTAAATATATTATCTGTCTTCCCCCAAATAGAAGAAATGTGTAAGCTTTATAAGCAAATAAAAAGTACTATCAACACATCATTTTGCAGTTAAGAAAAAAGTGCTGAGTTTCAACAAAAAAGGAAGCTGCCAGATTTTGGAAAGGTTCGGAATAAGTAGAATATGGAATTTACAAGTAGAGATGTCTAGAAGCCATTGAAAATATGTCTGCCGCTCAATAAGATATTTAAGTAGCTAAACACGGTTGGGGATCGAATGAGATTATGAATGTGAGAGTATTTTGGAGACTATAACATCATGCAAATGTGAGTTCTATATTTGTGCTGCCAGGCAAGCAATACAAATGTGAATTATTATTACATATGTGAAGTTGGCACTAAATTTACATTTTTACATTGATTTTAAAGTACTTGATCTTTAATGCTAGTAGAATATTCTGACTTATGAAGTCAAATATAAGCTTCTCTAAGGCAAAGCATTTTCTGTGAGCATCCTTTACACATAATACAGATGTTCTATAAATGTTGTTGTCTTATTAACAAATGGAAGAGAGTTTTATGCAATGATGGAAGAAAAAAATTAAAACAATGTACCATTGAGATCTCTAGGTTTATGTCACACTATCTAAAATATGGAATTTATAAGGGATCACAAAATCTAATCATCACATCATTATCATAATCTTATATTAATATTTATAGAGCATTTATTATACACAAGGCTCTTTTCTGGAGAATTAATAGGGATAACCTAATTGATTCCTGTCCAAACCCCTTGAGGTTGGTATGCTATAGATAGTAGGTTATGGACTCAAAGGGGTTGGATTAGAAATGGTTCTACCACTTATTAGATGTGATGATTAGGGCAATTAGCTTCTCTGTGCCACAATATCTTCACCAGTATAATGTATAATACTAGTATCTTTCTCCTAGAGGTTTCTAAATGTGAAATGAATTACTTTATGTAAGGAGCATTGAACAGTGACTAGAATATTGTTTTTATAAATACTAGCTATTAGGCTACATTATTTTTCTATTCCCTTTGGCCATACATGACATTTTTACTGGTGTATCTAAGTTAACGTGTACAAATTAAGAGATGTACTTAACCAGATTTAAGGGAATTTTTTTTTGCTTTCATTTTCTTCATTTGAGTGATATTATGTCTTTAAAATACTTCCATCCAGATACTCATTATTGAAAATACATATATTCACTTTTTAAACTGGTTAACAAATTTAGGATAAATGTGATTTGGAAATAATGAGTTATTTGTAGCCACAAGAATTATAAAGCAATGAATGGAATGATTTCTTGAGTCTTCCTCCCAGGAGAAATATAAGAAAAGAACTGGTAACTATCTGTCCCTCAAGACATCTAGAATATATACCAGGTTAGCTGATCCCTGGTGACAATTCCTAACTCTAAGATTCTGTGATTTAAATAATTCAGAATGAATACAACATTTTAATGCATCTATCTGTAAGCTCATGTAAAAGCAGCATATATTTATATGAAAAACTATCATGCTTTATGATACCTTGCACTTGCATCTGATTTAATCAGCATTCATTAGATTTTGGTAAGAATTTCTTACCCAAGGTTTAATATTACTTTTACTTACCATATATTTTCTCATATGGAAATGATTCAAGTTGCTACTGAAGATGTGCTTAAGATATTATATTCCTATTTAATTGGTTATCTTAATTGGGTATTAAAAAGTCAAAACACTGGCAAAATACCATCTTTTCTAGTATTTGCAAATTAGAAGTACTACATACAAAAATGTAGTACAAGCAAGCTTCTATTAGAAATGACCTACCACAAGCCTCACAAATTATCCAGAACCTCCTCTCTCTATTTTTATAGTCTATCAATGATATTAACACTTCACTAATGACTTTAAATTTTAAATTAAGCTGTATTAAAATTTCTCCGAATCTGCTTTAGTTCTTATCACCTTTGGCAGCCGGTTCCTAAATCCTCACTCTCATAATACTAGAATCCTCTTGCCTTTTGTCTATTTGACAGATGAGATGAGTTTATGGTGATCCCCTTCTCTTGGGCTCAAAATATTAAGTTTAAATCTAAATAACCAGGGGGCGCTTTCCAAACACTATTTAATACACTGAGCTACAGCTTTAGCAGTTGCAGATCCATGCAGGAAAAATATTAGTTTGCTCATGTAAACCACAGCTATGTATTTTTTATAGTCTCCTGAATGACTAACCTGCAAGTTAGCCTAAAGACAATATTTTATTTTATTTTAAAAAAGTATCTCCTTACTTTTATCTTTAGGATTAAAAAAGCATTTTATAGTAAATCTAAGAGAAAATACAATTTATGGGCTATAAATCTGTGTGGTTTTGTGAAGGAGAGTGAAAACTGATGATATGGGGAATGAGGTAAAGATAAATTTCAAAATAACCTCCTAAATCCTTATTAAATTTAAGATAAAACAACTCTCCCTACCACCTAATTAAAATAAACAAACTGGTCCCCATTGTAGGCCATTCCATTTCTTTCATGCCACCCTTGTTTTTCCCCCTTTACTGACTGCCTCATAAAAAACACGTAAAACTATGCTAAGACACTAGAAATAGTTCCACTTGTACAAGTTGGATCAAGGAATGATATCAGTGAATGTAATATTTAAATAAATGATATTATGTTTAACAAATATTATTTTTCAAAGAATTTGGCTATAAACATATATATAATCCAAAAATATAAGCTCCCCCTATTCAGTTAAAATCTGACATTTTTTCATTCCTATCTTAAACCCTATTCTAAAGTTCCCTATTATCTTATTATACTATCAAAGAAGCAGATTGATCCATACACATTTGCAGAAAGTTTGATTAACTAAATAAATCTGATATAAATTTATTTTTATATTTTATGCAATCTTTCTCAGATAAGCAGGGAAACAGATATGCAAGATAAAGATGATCACATTGCTTTTCCAATTATTTGGAATTCCAGAGCCAAAAAAGAGTATTAACAACCCAACTTTGACTCCCCAAATCTTCATTACTATGTTCCTATTTATCTGAGCAGTGGCAGCAATGTATGAAACTTACATATTCTTAGAAAGATTGAAGCATTAGTCAATACTTTAAAAGCTCTTTATAAAGCCATAATGTGTGATGTGATGAGTTCTTCTAAGCCTTTAACTAATTCACTTGTGAAAATAATAATTTATCACGATAAGAATTTATGTTATTATGATATGTGGACTGTGAATATAATTAAATTTATGAGAATTATTCTAAAAATCAAAGGATGTTGGCTCTTCTCAGTGTATCTATTTGAGCACTGAAACATATCATCAGATATGGCAAACTATTCTTATTCACAGTGTGATATTTCATCTTTAGATAATGGTCCATTATTGAAGTTGAATTTCATTCAGTCAACATTTATGTATTACATACCTAATATGTGTAAGACACTCTTTTTCTAAAAGGAATGTGACAATGAACAAGGCAGAGTTCCTGACCTAGACTTATTCTGGATTGAAATCTGGAGCTACTCTTAATGATTAAGTTTCTTCTGCCTTGCCTTTACCCACGTGATAAAGTCCAAATGTTAGAATCTGGCCCCCTGTATTTCATTCCAAATATAAATTCTGTTAGATCTCCTAGTCCAGTCTGCATACACAGCCAGATCTTTGAAGGCTCTGTAATGTTCCCCTTCCTTAAGTACCACATTTCAGGTAAATGGCTCATTTCTAATTTGTTTCACTTCTTCTATCAACTCCTTGGTTACTTCTCTAAGAAGAGGAAATTTTTATGCCTAGCATTTTGTAAATATTCCAATTGTGATTCTTTTCACATTGCCTTGTAAACATCTATGCCTATCGTTTTCTTTGACCTAAAGCTTGAAAACAAATATTACTTTCTCTTTACTTTAATGTTCCCAACAAATACCTCAATACATGGTACATATAAGACACTCAAAAATATTTGATGAGTAAGTTAATTAATTAATAAGCTAAGCTAAAATTCACATTTAGTGAAGGTCTCATGGAATTTACTGGTTAGAAACTATTATTGAAATTCTCAGTAAAATATATAGTAAAAGAACAACAAACTAATGTTTATCCTTCTCAAAGATATCCTACATGATAAAGAGGTAATATGCAAATTGACCCTCATTCTGTCACACTGTCACAAGATGGCTGTGCCCACAGTGGAGGCAGGGTTCTCATAACACAAGATGGCTGTGCCCACAGAAGAGGAGGGGTTCCCATAATGAGCTGTAACTAGTGCTCAGCAGGGACATGAGGCTGCGTGGCACCGGGCCGGAGCGGGGGGCCTGAGGCTGCGGCCCCCACCTGACGGGGACTTCTTCACAAGGGAAATTAGTCTAGCACTCTGAAAGTGTTTTTATTCTTACTGTGATATACAGGGAGATATTAGAGTAAGTTTAATCAATTTATCAGTCATTGTTTTTATCAATGTTGTTTTTATATCATGTTTTTGTTTTTATATAATGTCTTTGTTGTTGTTATATCATGCTATTTATTAATCAATTTATATATTATTTTCATATACATTTTACTAATTTTCTTTCATCTCTGATGCTTCTTTTATAGAGAAAGGGCAAATAGCAATATATTTCCTCTAATTAATTCCCTTTTAATGTGCATGAATTTCATGCACCAGGCCACTAGTTAGTATATACTAAAATTTGATTCCATTCCCCACACAGATGGATTAAATGAGCTGAGACCTACAGGCACAGCCATATTCTGTGTCCCTCAATGGACGACCTAGTTGATAATTCTGATCAGAATCAGCCATGTGATAACTAGCATTGGTCACACAACTACTAATGGTTGCCCTCCATTACTATAAAGAATTAAGAGTCCCCACTATTTTTAACAGTCAATAACTATTCTTTGCATTCATCCAGAGCCACTAGAAATCAAAATACCACTTTGCCAAACCTAATGATGGAGGATGTTGCTAAAAGTCACCAAATTGGAAATATGAAAGAGGCCAGAAATTGGAGTTTTTTAAAAATGCAGTATTTTACTCCCTAATAGGAGTAAAAGTGCAGTATTTTACTCCCTAACATGTTTTAAATGCAGTAGAAAAATAAGTAATTTTCAAAGTTGTTTCAAATTTTTCAAAAAATATGGTCAAATAGTTCAAATAATGTGAAAAAAAGTTAATCAAAGTAGAACTTTCTGAAGAAAAGAGTTGGAGTCAAATATACTAGGGGAATTTGTTTGTCAATATTTAAAAGAACAAGTAATATCCCATGCAATTTAAAGTGTTCTTGGTCATAAAAAGTGGAAAATTTAATATTGAAATATGTATACCAGTAAATATTTATGAATCTAGATATAATTATATAATTCAATCTTATTTATAATAGGGAAAAAGTTAAACTAATGTAACACATCAAATAATAGGAATTAGTTTAAAAATTATGGCATTCAAAAGAAGGCTAAACACAAAGTTATGCTGTAAAGGTATTTAATAACATGATGAAATGTTTATAAAATATTTGTTTTGAAAAGTTATAAAACATCATAAAAAGTATGATGGCACCTATGATAAAATAAAATTTGAGTTTGCTTACATATTTGTATAAATTGACATGCACTAAAAAATACCTGTGAAGTTTTATTACAAAATGTTAAATATTTTATCTCTAGGAAATTAAAACAGTATCATACTAAAAGCATACCTAAAAAAAAACAAATACAGCTTTTAAGGTGTTTAGCACAATGCCTCATATAAAGTGAACTGAATCTAAATTTGCTTTTATTATAAACAACAAAATATTGTTTATAAGCATTGATTTTCATCTCTATACTTTTCTCTATTCTAAATGTCCTAGAATTAATTCATATTTCTTTGTTGCTAGAAAAAGCATTAAATAATATTGTAACTGTATGAACAAATTACAGAAAAACGTGTACCTTACAAAAAATTCTACAAATATGACAAAAGAAACATATTTAGGAAGCAATTATCCTATACCTTACTTTCTCTCCTACAGAAGTCAACTTTTTCTAGGAATTACTCCCTAAATCCCATATTTTTTTTTTCTTTTCTCCATCCTTTTAGATACCATTTAAAAGAAAATGGATCATGTAAAAAGAAATAGCCCCACCAATATAATTAAAACATGACTTTAAACCTTGTAAATTACCATCATATGGGTCACTTTAAAATGTTTGATTAGGACCTGGCTGGCGTGGCTCGGTGATTGAGCATAGGCCTATGAACCAACTGGTCATGGTTCAATTCCCGGTCAGGGCACACACCCAGGTTGTGGGCTAGATCCCCAGTGTGAGGTGTGCAGGAGGCAGCCAATCAATGATTCTCTCTCATCATTGATGTTTCCACCTCTCTCTCCCTCTCCATTCCCTTCTGAAATCAATAAAAAATATATTTAAAAATACAATAAAATGTTGGATTAGGTATTGGCTAAATGACCATCAATATGGGCAAAAATAGAGAATATGTTGGACCCTGTGATACATGTCCCATAGTCTTAAGACTAGGTCAGACCTATATCCCCTTATGATGGCCATTTTTTTCAGACAATTTTTGTCCTCTCCTTATTACTGTCAATGTTATTTTATTAACATCTGCAATTCAAATGCAATAATCTCTTTCAAGGCATTAATTTGGTGCAAATTGGATTACATTTCAAGAGGTAACATCCACATGTGAAGCCCATTAATTTGAGTGCCTGGGACTTTTCAGTAACTTATAAAACTAAAAGTACTTGTACCAACCTGGAAGGCAAAGGAATCTGTTTCTCCCTCTGGAAAACACTTTTGAAATTACTCAGTTCCCCAAGTAGTACTTTTGGGATATACGCATACTGGGAGAAAAAAAAAAGTCTATTGACCGTTATTTTTCAATTTTATTTTTCTTTTCTATTTTGTTTCCAAATTGAATTTCATTGCTAAGATATTTCTTTTTTGTGTGTGTAACTTGAAGATGGAAAGAATAGATTTTTTTGTAAGTCAATTCTGAGTGCTGTGGATATTCTTTAACCTCATTATTTTATCAGATTGCAACAATTCATATTTTTCCATCATGAAACAGAACATTAAGCATCAGTTGGGAGTAGTGTAGAGAAGTACTGTTAGGAGCACCATTATGAGAAAAATTCTAATTTTTCATAAGAGTTGTTTTTCTGGAAAAATGTGAGGACTAATTACCTTGGACTTAGTAGCATTTGGATAATTTCTCAGTAAAAGGAACTGTGCAAACTGAAGTGTTTCTTGCTAAAAAGGAAATCAGAATCCATATGCAATACAGTTGGAAAGTCAGAATTCATTTTCAACATATAGCTACCGGCCTGTAAATTTTCATTGACAGGATGTGGAATAAGATACTTAAGTAGAAAGATTTGGTAAAATAAGGAAAGAAGCTCAAGTAAATCACAGAACAACAAGGTTAGAGTATAACAACTTCGCTTTTTAAATGACGATATTACAGAAGATCTTAAATATGGGAAATGCTTATTAAATCTTAGTCATGAGCTTTTCATTGTAGCTGCATTTCCTCAACCCCCCCTTTTTTTTACTTAAGAGAAATGAAAAATATGATTTTTATTTTAGTATGGCTAATATTGACAAATACCAGGACAAGTCACATTAGCAATGCTTAGGTACCACAACCCAGTCCTGAATGGTTCCCCAATGGAGCATTCTACTAAAGGCCATTCTGCAAGGGGTTCTGGATCAATCTCCGTGGTTTGGGTTCAGTATCACTGAGTGTAGTTGTAAACACAGGGTACACCACTCAAAATGTAGAAAGGCCATCAGTGACAGTGCAGCTAAAGTGGAAGACAAATGGAACAAAAAGGTTATAAACATATTTAGCAGACAAAACTCAGACTGGAACCCAATTTATCTACACACCATCAGTCAGCCTCTCTGGCCATGGGCAATGGACATATTTTTTATCTGTTACTAGCTGAAGTCTTTCGCCAACCTAGTTGGCTTCCTTTGTTTCAATATTAAATGTCTCATTTTTAAACTGTGGTTTGATTTTTTTTTTCTGTAGTAACTGACTCCTCACTTTAAAAGCATCCCAAGTACTGAGATTCAAATGGGTGCTCCAATACCTTTGCATCCCAATTTTAGTTTCAGAATAACTGTCTTCTTTTTAAAAAATAAATTTTTTTATTGATTTCAGAGAGGAAGGAAGAGGGGGAGAGAGATAGAAGCATCAATGATGAGAGAATCTTTGATTGGCTGCCTCTTGCATGCCTCACACTGGGGATCTAGCCTGCAACCGGGCATGTGACTGTAATGGAACCTTGACCTCCTGGTTCATAGGTCAACGCTCAACCACTAAGTCACACCAGCCAGGTCAGAGGAACTGTCTTTAACACACATGCAAATATAACTTGACTCCTTACAATCTGATCTATGAGAAGAGTAGGAAAAGAATTGTTGAGAGAAAGTTGAATTGACTGGCAACATCATTCTCTCTATAGCCATTACAAATCATTTGAAATGTGTCATTTGGAAGTCTATAACTGACTGTGGCACTTTCATATCAACACTCTAAAACCATCTAGCCACTATACTTAATGCTTTAGATTTCTGATAATTTCAGTATGAATGCATATTTCTGGGTGTTTACACAGCAAAAATGGAATCCATACATTTCTTTCTAGCCAAATTCTCCCTGCTCAAATCCTGCACCTGTCTCTCCTCCATATTTTAACAACTTATTTTCAGTACTCCGTTTTTCCCAGTATATTTTTAATGACACAGTCCCTTAAAACATCTGGCATTATTTTTAGCTTACCTATTATAATAAAATTATGAGGTGAAAACTGCTATTTTCTTGTTCTTTATTCGACTTAAATGTTCATGGGTTATTGCTTAGAATTAGACTCACAGGCAAAAAGAGGAATTTTCCACTTGCAAAGAGAAACAGTTTTGTTGGGGCTGGGAGAGAAACAATAATATAAAATGACTCTGAGTGCTAGAAAATTTCTAATTTTTGAGCTTTTAAGTGTTGCTCTTTAACAGACTAAGATGTTCATCCAAAAGTTTGTTCATCTGTCTTCTGCAGAGAAAAACAACCAAAAAAAATGTGCTAGGAATATATATCTCTTAGTATTTTTTCATGTGCAAATCTGTTTTATAGAAGTGCACCACATATGCTTCAACGCTTACGTTGTCATTGTTTCTTCTTTTTTTCCTTTTCCAACTGGGCATACATTATGCACCCAACATACCTATAAAAGGTTGACTGAAAAATCACATTTTATAGTCTGCCAAAGGAATGTTTGTATTAAATTGCTTCAGATGGAGAAAGTTTCATTGTGATCAGAACCCAGGAGATATAAAAGGGCCATAAAGTTTGGGTCATAACGTGAGTTTATAAGCCTGGCTTCTACTTAATTTAAATTATAGTGGCAGTGCAAGAAATTGTGGTTTACCAATAGTACTAGGCCTCAGGCCAAACACTTTCGTTCCACTAGCTGCCTCCATATCCTCCCTCTGTTGGAAAGAGGTAACTGCCTAGCACAGATATTTCTTATAACTCGTCATTTGAGAAAAATAAACTTAGCAATCACACATGGGCACATGTATTACTGTGGTTTGCAATTATGATGCAGCAAGTATGGTGTAGTGTAGACACCTTTTCATGAACTTTTTTGTTTGTTTGTTCATTTTTGTTTCTTTTGCTTTGCTTTTTAGTTTCTGGATCAATGCCAACCTTCAAATATCTGCTTAGAGCCGGTACATGAGCTCTAGAGAGGATAAATGTAGCATCCCCACTTAAAATTAAGGTTTACCTTAGAATTTGGTCCAATTTGACTGAATATATTTGTGATTTATAGTTTCTCCTAGTGGAAACTATAAGTCAAAATTACATTTACATTGAGATAAATCATGTTCTTGTTTTCTACTCTATCTATTTGACTTTTAAAGCTTAAAGCTTTCCATACAAAAGATGTTGGAACAAAACATAAACTCAGCTGCCTAATCTTTGACCATATCTGTTTGGTGGGATTTTTAAGAGATGAAAATGACAAAAAGGGCTTTGATCAAATCCAGTCAGTTTTACCATTTATCCCAGAGTCTAATATCACAGCACACTAGCAAACTATACAAAGAAAAAAATGGGGAAAAATCATCTCATTTTATTATTATTGTTTCCCCCCCCCCAAAAAAACACAACACAACAAATTATAGTTTAGTTTTTAAATAATGATCTGAGGTTATATCTCATTATGTAAATAATGTCAGAACTACATAGAAAAAGATGTAATAGATGCAAATATCTGGAAAGGAAACAGAGTTTAAACATCACCATAACATCTCTCCATATATTTCAATTATTCTATAAACGGAAAGATTTTTGTTTTGAATTTAGTTCAGTAAAATGTTTCCCAATTAAATCTCCTATAGTTAAAATACATGGTAGACAATAAATAATAATCGACAGATGCCACATCAGGCAAAAAATGTATATTCCAATGATATATTTAGGTAATAAAACTTATATTATGGTAAAGATATTGGCTTATTAGCTATATAGTCATCACTCACATAATGCCTAATTCCTGGTCTTAATTTGATTCTTGAAATATGTTGAAACTTGGAAGGAAGCTGAGAGGTTACCAATTCAACCTGTCATTCAGTAAAGAACTATTTTTTTTTTACAATGGTAACTTGAATTTCTAGAATCTTCTTATTTTTGGTACAAGTAAATTCTCTCTCTGAAAAAATGTTCAGTCTGCTTTTTAAGAATTCCAATTAATGTGTTCCTTTTATTGGTACAGAGGTGGCCTCTCCCCGACTTCCTTTCAGAAGTTTACTTGAATCACTAAAAAGTAAAAAATAAAAATAGCCTGGCCTGTGTGGTTCAGTAGTTGAGCATCAACCTATGAACCAGGATATCATAGTTCCATGCATGGTCAGGGCACATGACTGGGTTGCTAGCTTTATCCCCATTGTGGGGCATTCAGGAGGCAGACGATCAATGATTCTCTCTCATCATTGATGTTTCTATCTCTCTCCTCTCCCTTCCTCTCTCTGAAATCAATAAAGGAATTTTTAAAAATAAATTTTGACTATTTTTCATATATGATCCCTTTAAAAATCTAAGACAGCTAGCATGCACCCTAATATATTTCTATAGCAAAATATCCCTATTTTCTTTTTTTAAATTTTTTTTATTTTTATTTTTTATTTATTTATTTTTTTTTTATTACCTAGAAGGGTAGAGGTAAAATTATTTTTCCTTTCCTACATTACTTAACCTCTCTGTACTGAGCTCCTTCCTCATTAAATTATAATTATAGTACCTGATTTATAGATTATTATAAGGATTATAGTCCTTCCTGCTGTAGTTTGACAGTCTGTTCGAGGCAACTCTGCTTATTTGACATGTGTTTGTTTTTTAATACAATGTTCCCCATGTAATATGACTAGTGGACTCAGCCCTATTGTTCTCTGATCTCCTGGGTTGATTCCCTCGTTTTAGGTGTGCCTGTGACAAAGGACACCCACTTTGGAGACCGTATCATTAAATGTCTCATTTTTGCAATAATTCTGTCTCAGAGTCTGTCATTTGAATTCTAACAGGTAAGCTATTTCTCACACAATGTAATACCATTTGGGAAGATTAAAGAAAAACATTGCAGTAGTTAAAAAACAACAACAACAAAAAAACAACAAACAAAAAAAAGAAAGAAAAAACCTATGAGACCTAAACCCTCTATTCTGATTTAATTCCACTTTAGTAAACTTTAGGCCCTTACATTAACTTTCCTTCAAGTCACATTTGGAATAACATTTTTTTCTTCTCTGACTTTTTATATAAAATCCAGATTCCAAATTTTGTGTTCAAGCCATTGCTTTCTCTATGTCTTTTTGTGTATGCCACACTATGAGAGTGGCACCATGCCTCTTTTCTTTTAATGCTGTAGATAAAGGAGGAGGGTAAGTGCAAGTCAAGGTCATAATGCTCTCCTTCAATGGGAAGTGAAGAAAATAAAATTATCAAAGTATGCTAAAGTTTTCTTTGCTAGTATTTATGTATATATTTCTTTTCCTACCCGTATAATATTTATTAAGTAATCCTATATAATAAAGAGCTAATATGCAAATAGTCATCACGCCCTCTCGCCCTCTTGCTGTCACGCCCTGGTGCCTTCACGCTGGAGCCAGAAGACCTGAGGCCGGGCCAGGGGACCTGAGGCCGCGACCCCTGTCCCAAGGGGCTTGACGGGGGACCTGAGGCTGGGGCCCCCACCCGGCGGGGTTTGACAGGGGACCTGAGACTGTGCTCCCACACCCGGCAGAGCTTAATGGGGGTGGGGCCGGCTGGGTCTGGGTCTCACATGATTTTGAGGCACATGTTTGTGGGTGAGGAATTGACTTTGGGTCCCGTGGCACACCCCAGACTCTTACAGGAGGGAGATTTTCATATACATTTTACTAATTTTCTTTCATCTCTGACACTTCTATTATAGAGAAAGGACAAATAGCAATATTAAAATATTTCCTCTAATTAATTCCCTTTTAATGTGCATGAATTTCGTGCACTGGGCCACTAGTAATATATATTAATATAACAGGATTATTAACAGATAATCAATCCAGAGTATAAACCATAATCATCTTTCAGATCCTGACTTACTTGAAAACAGAATGATATAGCCTGTAAGATGTAGTTTCTGAAACAACAAGTGGTTTTATATCCAAAAATCTACTTTGTGCCACAGGGCCAATTGCAATCGTCACATGGAAAGTGGTGAAAGCAAAGGTCAGTAGATTTCATAATTCCATTTGTCTAGTGTGAGCCTTGTAGCAGGGTTGTGAAGAGGAAAAAATAGGCATCTCCATTCATAACCTATGACCCACTTCCTTCTCTCTTTCCTTATTCTGTTCCATTGTAAAAGCATGGCTAAGCTTTTGTGCAATATACTATAGTGGTTAAAAGCATTGAAAACAGCTAGATCTAGGCTTGAATACCAGCTCTGCTTCTCTGGTTAAGTGTCATCAGGAAAATTTGAAATGTGTAATTCCTCTATCCAAATCTAGTTATATTATTTGTGGGGCCAAATAAAATATAAAAATGTAGAAGCCCTTGTTCAAAAAAAAATGAAAAAATTTCCACTAAAAGTATTTTTCCCTTTACTCCATAGACCTCTCTCTCTCTCTCTCTCTATCTATCTATCTCTCTCAGTTGTCATCATGTTTATTCGCTACTTAATAGTATTCTACTTTTAAAAACATAAACATTTAAATTATAACTAAATAAATTTTACCATTCTTCTTTATGTTGTACTATGTCAGTTTTAAGGGAAAATATGGAAGCATTTAAGTCATATACAAAATTACTGAAATTATATATTTTATATTTCATAGCTTGTACAAGCTTAGGTATTTTGTTTCTAACAAAACAATGAAAAAAAATACACAAAACTATCTCATTTTTTTAATACACTTGTTATACACACAAATTCTATTTATATTCTCTACCTCCATCTTACTGATAAGTAAGGAAGAACTGACAGGAAAAGAAATTATGGTTGCCCTATCTTTCTCTTTACTTCTGACTCAAGATATACAACTACCTAGTTCAGTGGTTCTCAACCTGTGGGTCGCGACCCCTTTGGGGGTCGAATGACCCTTTCACAGGGGTCGCCTAAGACCATCAGAAAACACATATATAATTACACATTGTTTTTGTGATTAATCACTATGCTTTAATTATGTTCAATTTGTAACAATGAAATTGGGGGTCACCACAACATGAGGAACTGTATTAAAGGGTCGCGGCATTAGGAAGGTTGAGAACCACTGACCTAGTTGGTTAATTCAGGGAAATAATATGAGAAAAAGGATATGATTTGGTTTCCTTGACTATTTATGTCTCTTATAGCATCACTGCCTTCTTTCTGTGTTTGAAGCAAATTCTGGTTTGAACAGAAAATATGACCATGCTGGACTCTAGACACCCTCACTTAGTCATGACATAACACAGTTATCTTGTGCTCTTTGAGCTTGTTAAACTCTTAGACATAATGAACCCACTGGAATTCTGTGCTCATGGGGTGTCACTATCATTACATTCCAATGAGGAGACAAGGAATGACAACCAACAAAACATTGTGCATTATTCCTACACTCACATGCATACTCCATTGTTCCAATGCATTTCACATACAAAGTACACATGTGTAAATAAAATCATTAAGAATTTTCAGACAGTGAGAGCAGAGCATTAAAGTAATCATGGGGTGTTCTGAGCACAGGACCCTGTGTGACTGAATAGCCCCCCTTCTGCTGTCATAGTGCTTAACTGCCGGTTTTCTTTTCTGTTTTCCACTCGTGAGCTTTCACTTTTGCTTAGAACTACCATTCTAGTGCCTTTGTAAGCACTCATTATTTTTGACTGAATAAATAAATTCATTAATAAATCCATGGCATTTACCCAATTAAACTTCATTTTCTTCATTATCAAACATAATTTTTTAAAAGTAAATAGGAAAATAAAATGATTAAGTGAGGCATTATCAAATATATGTGAAAATTCCAGATTAGATATTATGTCCAATATGGTATAAAATCTAAAATGTCAGCTAAAGAGAATAAAGTGAATTAATAGGGGGCAGAAATTCTTAAATCATGCCCTTGTGTCTGAATGCAGGTGTGAGGTGATATATATGCTAGTTGGATAATCCTTTGATACAAGGCAATTTCCTTCAAGGTAGGGGTTGTCTCTCTTTAGTTCTTTATTCCCAATACATCTCTAAATATGGTGATTCATAATTATGTTCTGAATAAAATATATAATAAATAAATGAGAACTTGTGATATGATGGTCAAGTAAAACTAATGTGATTAAATTCATATGAACAGGATTTTGTGAGAAAGGAATCTAATCTAGATGTTAATTATAAAATTAAATGATGACAGTAAAAATTTCTGTTTATAATATCTTTTCCTTCCCTGGGTGTACAAACTCATTAGGAAGTCACTCACTTTCTTGATTTCCCAGAAAATTTTCTCTAAAGATCTGAGAAAGGAGTGGCTGAAAGAAGAATAAAAGGGGAGGGTAAAATCAACCTCTTAAAACTGTGAATAATAAGTTTATAATTATTTTCTTTTTAACTAGTCATCAATTATTCTGAAGCGAGTAGTGCTATTAATATTTACTTATGTCATTATAAACAAAGTAATCAACTGCCCATGACCTATTGCCATGCTTATGTTTTAAGAAAAAAGCTTTGTCTAGATAGCAATAGATTCTTTCCCTGTGACTCATACATTACCCAGAGACTTCTGGCTTCCTGGAATTTCTGTTCAAAATTTCAGATCTCTTGGCAATAATCCTCTCTTTTTATAAGAAAAGTTTTAACTTTAAGAAAAATAAACATTGCAAAATTGATAAAAATGTATTTATAGTTCTTGGCACCATCAAATGTTCATGCCAAAATAAAATTGCCTACTTTTGATAAGCGAAGTGGAGTCATAATTTTGCATACGTGGGTCATCTGTAACAAGCTGTCCATATTGAACACTAACATTGGTAGGTTCTACCTTTCTTATCAAAACTCATAATCTATGCTACATTTTTTCATATTAAAGTTAGGAATACACAGTCACATAAAAATACTAATAATACACACTCCATCTCTCCACTTTTAAATAACAACAGTTATGAGAGCTTGATAGTTGTCTTTCCAAACCATTCTTATCACAAAGATCACAACAGTCTACATCCTGGACTCTGCATCTCTCTCTTTTCACTTAATATCATGGAAATTCCCTTGAGTCAATACATATAGCTCCAACTCATTCTTTTAATAGCTGACTATGTGGACATATGTTCTAACTTTTTAACCATTCTCCCATCAGTAGACAATCAAAATGCTTCCAGTCTGGGAGCCACTAGAAACAAAAATGTTTATATATATTCTTTCATATTGGTGATTCTATTAACAATTCCTAAATGTAAAAATGCTGTCTCACAGATATGTGTATATTTTAATGTTAATAGATACTAAAGAATTACTTTTCAAAATAATTGTAGCAGTCTATATCCCCACCAGCACTATTTTTATTTTTATTTTTTTTCCTCACCAGCACTATTTGAACAAGCATTTCCATGCTCTTCTTAACAGGATGGAAATGGCATAAATACTACTTACTTTTGCTTATCTGATATGTTTTTGCTTTATTTTTATAAAATGGCATGCTATTGTTTCAATTTACTTTTCCCTAACTAGGAAGTTTGGTATATTTTTAATATCCACCATGGTCTCTGTTGGTAATGGCAGTAGAAACTTATACAGAAGACTAGCAAAACTTCTACCCCTTCTTTGACAAAGAACAACTCTGGACACTCTTTTACCATTTTTGTCCAGTGCATCCTTACTACATGATGTGTAGGAAGATATTTTTATCTAGATCATGTACAGGGAAAGGATTTATAAATTCATCCAATGTAGATTTGAATTTGTAATGAATCTTTAGTATATCACCATTTGCAGTTATATTTGAATTTCAAAGGGGAATGACCCACAGAAATGAAATGCCAGTGAAAGCATTTCTGTATGGAAACATCAGTGTAATAATTATAAGCCTTCCTTAAAAAGGACAGATTGGGAGGTAAAGAAGAAATATAAGTGAGGAGGAGTCTTACACTAAAAAAAAAAAAAGAAATGAAGAGAAGAGAAGGATT
The DNA here is from genome assembly GCF_000412655.1 of Myotis brandtii. NCBI lineage: Eukaryota > Metazoa > Chordata > Mammalia > Chiroptera > Vespertilionidae > Myotis > Myotis brandtii. The sequence goes on along the minus strand of NW_005357846.1, from coordinate 3,465,834 downwards.
AATCGTGGGACTTACAATTCTAGAAGTTGTCCTCAATATGCTTGTATGCATTAGAAGAAAACAAAGTTGCCGGGCCTGAGTGGCTCCGTGGTTGAGTATTGACCTATGAACCAGGAGATCATAGTTCCTTTCCCAGTCAGGGCACATGCCTGGGTTGCCAGCTCAGTCTCCAGTAGGGGGCATGCAGGAGGCAGCTGATCAATGATTCTCTCTCATCACTGATGTTTCCATCTCTCTCCCCCTCTCCCTAACTCTCTGAAATCCTATGTAATAATAGTCAAACATGGTAATTAAGCATAACTTCGCTACCCTTCCCATTGGCTAATCAGTGAGATATGCAAATTAACTGCCAATCAAGATGGTGGCCGGCAGCCAGGCAACTGAAGCGAACAGAAGGCTTGCTTGCTCCAGTGAAGGATGAAGCCAAGGTTCCCCGCCTGCTGCTGCCGGCCTCTGAGCTTGCACTCTAAGAAACTATGTTGCAAATATAGAAGCTAAACAAAACCCAGAAACCTGCTTTCAGCAGCCGAGGTCTCAGAGCTGGAGCCGAGCCTCAGAGCTAAAGCCGGATCTCAGCTCCAGTGACAGCCATAGAAGGTAAATAAATCCCAGAATAAAAAAGAAAAAGAAAAAAAGGAGAGGTTGGGAACTTCAGTCACCCGCCAGCCTGAAAACGGCCCTCAGCCCCTCACCCAGACTGGCCAGGCACCCCAGTGGGGACCCCCGCCCTGAAGGAGGTGTGACCAGCTGCAAACAGCCATCATCCCCTCACCCAGGCTGGCCAGGCACCCAAGCGGGACCCCCACCCTGATCCGGGACACCCTTCAGGGCAAACCAGCC
>NW_005357846.1:3457789-3464268 GCF_000412655.1 Myotis brandtii | reverse complement strand
TGCCAGTGCACACATTTTTGTGCACCAGGCCTCTAGTTATATATATAATGGAAAAAAGAAGAAAACAATATCTCTCAAAATTATTATTATGGTTCCTCTGTAAGGGAAGAAATTAATCTACTTCTAATAATACAAAGCTTATTCCAGTCCATTCTTTTCTTTTTGATATTTTTATTGATTTTAGAGAGAGAGGAAGGGAGAGGGATAGAGAAATAGAAACATCGATCAGATGTCTCTTGCACATCCCCTTCTAGGGACTGAGCCCACAACCTGGGTTTGTGTCTTGACCAAGAATCCAACTGGCGACCTCATGGTTCATGGGTGGATACTCAACCACTGAGACACACCAAATGGGCTTCAGTCCATTCTTAGTTAATATAGATGATTATTGAAATTCTAATCAATGTGTTTTTCACACTGGACCAAGTGAGGTAAACAATCCTATATAAGAAAAGGGTAATATGCGAATTGACCCTAATGGCAGAATGACTGAGAACGACCAGTCATTATGATGCACACTGACCACCAGGGGGCAAACGCTCAATGCAGGAGCTGCCCTCTGGTGATCAGTGCACTTCCACAAGGGGAGCGCCGCTCAGCCAGAAGCTGGCTCATGGCTGGCCAGTGCAGCAGTGGTGGTGGGAGCCACTCCACAGGGGAGTGGGCCTAAGCCGGTTAGTCAGAAATCCCTCAAGGGCCCTGGGCTGCCAGAGGGATATCTGACTGCCAGCTTAGGACCATTCCCCTGGGGAGCGGGCCTAAGCCATCAGTTGGACATTCCATAAAGGGTCCCACATTGCATGAGGGCGCAGGCCGGGTGCAGGGACCCCCCCTGAGTGCATGAATTTTCATGCACCAAGCCTCTAGTTTAGATTATAAATGGATAGATGGAAAATGAGGATCAGTCTCTCATTTGTTTGAGAAAGTAGTTTCACAGAATGAATTTTTCTCAAAGCTCAATTTTCTTTCAATTTCTATATTTAACATGTCACTAAGTTTATTATATTTTATGTCCTTAATATCTTATAAGTGCTTTTCTCTAGCACAGTCTGATTCTTTCTCACTGGGATACTGCTAATAACATCCTAATTTGACTCCCTGACTCAAATGTCTCCAATTTGTATTTTGAATCTTGTTAGGTCTTTTTATTTAAAGGATTCATCAGAAGACCATTTATATAAAACCTCTTGAGTGCTTATTTTTTAAAAATATATTTTATTGATTTTTTACAGAGAGGAAGGGAGAGAGATAGAGAGTTAGAAACAACGATTAGAGAGAAACATCGATCAGCTGCTTCCTGCACACCCCCCACTGGGGATGTGCCCGCAACCAAGGTACATGCCCTTGACCGGAATCGAACCCGGGACCCCTCAGTCCGCAGGTGGACGCTCTATCCACTGAGCCAAACCGGTTAGGGCTTGAGTGCTTATTTTTATAAAAATGTAGATCTAGAACTACTCCACACAAGTACTGAAGCATAATTCTCTGAGGAGATGCCCACAAAACTGCATGCTTAAGAATTTTTCCAGGTATCAATGTACCATAGCTTTTTTACCCACTCATCTATGGATGGGCACTTGGGCTTTTTCCAGATCTTAACTGTAGAATACTATGCAGCTGTAAAAATGAAGAAAATTGTTACCCTTTGCAGCAGCATGGATGGACATAGAGATTATTATGCTAAGCAAAATAAGCCAGTTAGAGAAAAACAAATATCCCCTGATCTCCTTATCTGTGGAATCTAATTAACAAAATAAACTTACAAAGAAAATAGGTCCATTGGCATGGATGCATGGTACAGATTGACAGAGAAAAAGATAAGATACATTTGAGTTAAAGTATTGCTCTTCTGGAGAAGGTAAGATGCAAAAAGCAGGAGTCATGGCCATTACTAAGAACAAGTCACAGACTGGGATAACATATCTGTAGAACACAAACATTGCAAAATCTAACATTCTGAAATATTTATTATAACTCCTACAAATCAATAAGAAAAACAAAATTAGAAACAGTCGGAAATATGGGCAGTCATTTCACAGAAAAGGAAACTCAAATGGCAAATGTATGGGAAGATGCTCAAATTCATTAGAAATCAGAGAAATCCAAACTAAGAACATAATGAGATGCTACCCTCCATTCCTGGGTTGGCATTGTGTCTGAAATACTGACTGTAAGAGAGGATGCATATCAATATAGACTCATAGGTATTCTTGGTGGGAGTATGAACGGAAAAAATCCTCCTGGAAAGCATTTTAGCAGCACCTGTAGAGCTATGGGTTCTTAAACTCTATGATCCAGCAATACTATTTCTAGGTGTGTGGCTTGTACACTAGAAGATATATATCTTGGAGTACATTTCTTGAACTAAGAAAAATGTACACAAATGTTCATAGCAGCATTATTCATCATAGGGAAAAGAACTGAAAAAGACAATTATCCATTGATTGGAAAAATTAATAAATAAACATGGCATATTAGAAGGACAGTACATTTCAGAGCTGTAACAGTGAATGACCCTTTGCTGCATGTTAAACCTAATGACTCCTAGAAACAGAATATTGAGTTTTCTTGTTTGTGAACTTTTTTCAAAAAATGATATCATGTTGTATGTCATGTTGTGGTACTTGCTTGGGGATGAGATCTTTCTTTAGGGCTGAACAAATTTTACTAATAGGGAGTGGGTGATTTCATTTACCCAAATTTTCTGCCCAAAATTTCTAGCTGTTGTTGATTATATACATATCAGTTATAAATATATTTTTAAAGGCCAGGCAATAATAAACACTAAATTTAAAAAAAATGGTATCTCTCTAGGGGACAGGTTGGAATAGGGAAGATCACAGAAGTAGCTCCAATTACCTTGGCAATGCCTTGAATGTTGAGTAGTGCTTCATGGGGATTTGTCACATTTTATATTTTACATATAAATTGATGTGTTCATTTATCAAACATGACCTTCAAGAATATAGTCAAGGATGGAATAAAAGGAGGGAGGACAAGGATGAAGAGGTGGAAGAGGACAGGTGGAGATGGAGGAAGGAAGAAGAGTGGGGAAAGAGAGAAAGGAGACAGGTAAAAAGCGGGAACTACAGAATCAGACCTCAATTCATATCCTTATTCTAACAATTAATGAATGTTTGAAGTTTGACTAGTTCTTTAACATCCCTGAGAGTTATTAATAGCAACTATAAAAATTCACTTAAGGGGTTGAAGTGAATACTAAATGAGATTAATTCATATAACATGTTCAGTTATTTCTACTACACACTTCTGTTTACCCCTTCCTCACACCCCCTTCTGTACTTAGAAGAAACAGAAAACTGGGGGATGCAGGAGAAGGGAGACGGAGATGGTGGATCTAATCACTACTCTTCTACTGTCCGTCATTTCTTCAGGAAGGACAGTATCCACAACTGCAAAGTAAGTGATGTCTACCACAGCGACCTCTGGACCCCAATTTCTCAGACATCCAATGATCTTAGGTTCTAGAATACAGTACTCCTAACTTCTTCTTCATGGCCTGAATAAAAACCCAGTATTTTCAAAGACTGTATTTATATTTGTCAAGGCCTAATTAGGAAAATCACAATAAGTTGTGAATATGGTTTTATGTTCACTTGGGGGAGGAGTTACAATCTCAAAGAGAAGTGTGTTAACTAAAATGAATCTGTAAGTGGTGAAATGTGAGCTGGAAGTACTGGTGAGCACAGGTACACCCAACCCCCCACTTGTACTTAGCTAGCCTGCCACTGGAGAGAGAAACAGAACTAATTACCTTGGCAGCTGCCAAGAACCCATACTTCTAACAAGACAAGCCTTAAACGCTCCATAAACACAAACATTCACCAATCCAGAAACTCCAAACATCCATGGTGGCAGATACCTTAACACCCAGGTGAGTCTAGTTCAGAGGTTTTTAATGTGGGTGGTGGTGGGGTGGTTACTGCCTCCAAGTGACATTAAGCAATTTTGGAGAAACTTGTAGTGTGACAAAAGAGGCGCAGTGATTCCTGGAAGCTAGTGGATGGAGGTGACATGGATCCTGGTAACCTACAATGCACAGGACAGATGGAACAACAAATAATTATACAGCCTTAATATGTCAACAGTGCCGCTGATGAAAAATCCTGGTTAGCTCTACATGAATCCCATTGAGCTGCCTTTTGTCTAACCAGGGACCCCCAAGCTAGCTGTGTACTGCAAAGGAATTGTATGTCATGAGACTCATAATAGCTTGTGCAAGGGTTATTAAGTCAAAGATCCATGGATTGGCTTAAGGCAGTTCATCAAATCTATGAAATTATATGCAAATTTTGTTCATATGTACAGTTTTTAAACAAGGGGCTAAAGTTAAAAACTTTTTGGAAGTTTGTCCACAAGACTCAAATATATTTTAATATTTCCAAAAAAAAAAAAACCTCTTATCTGAAATTCTTAGCAAATTAATGAATTTATTTAAAAATAGTGAAGTTTTGCCGAAACCGGTTTGGCTCAGTGTATAGAGCATCGGCCTGCAGACTGAAAGGTCCCAGGTTCGATTCCAGTCAAGGGCATGTACCGGGTTTCGGGGCACATCCCCAGTGGGAGATGTGCAGGAGGGAGCTGATCGATATTTCTCTCCCATCGATGTTTCTAACTATCTATCTCTCTCCCTTCCTCTCTGTAAAAAATCAATAAAAATATATTTTAAAAAAAATAGTGAAGTTTCATTTTGGATATAAATTGAAGAAGATGGTGTTTAAACTCAGGTCTGGATTTGCAATGTAGCCACATGACATTTGAGTGTGTTTCCAAAATTATATATTTAAGAAATCATTATTTAGATTTAATTAATGCTAATTAATTTACCTAGTCACAGCAAGTACTTAGTAAACAGTAGCTATTGTTTTATTGTTAAAAATACCTTGGCTTTAAAGTTTTTCCTGTAGAAGATTGTAGATAGAATAAAACATAGCCATACAGTAATATTTTAGGGATTATTTATTCACTGAGTTAACAGAAAGAGGAGGAAAAACAAAAGATTTGTATAGAGATTGATGAGGTATTTCAATACCTTCTCTCTCTCTCTCTCTCTCTCACACACACACACACACACACACACATACACACATATGGAGACTCAAATCCAAATGCTCAGATTATAAAGCCTAAATTCTTTTCATTTTCCCTCTAGAAAGAGTAGGCCCTTTGCTATTCAGACACATAGCAGAGATATTTTGAAGGAAGAAACAATAACCCAGAGGATGCACTGTTTTATTAGAAAGGTACCTAGGCAAACACTCGAGCTAGAAGTTTTAATGGAGAGCCTTTAAGAAAGGAGCAGTCCTGAATAGAGAAGACATTTGTTGAAAATGAAAAGATTCAGCTTTGAAGGGGTTCAGAACTACCCTCCCCCAAAATGCACCACATTGGCACATGGATTATTTTGAGCTGAAGGAAATCAAGACCCAGCACACTGAAGAAAACTTCTACCTCACCTATAACTACCTGGAAGAATTTAGATAGGGGGTCTGACCCTGAAAAAAAGAGATATTATCAGAAATAACTTTTACCATTTTATCTGTTTATCTGAATGACCTATCTTATGGTAGAACAAGCATCTAATTACTAAACCTCTGCCCTTAGATGAATCACCCTGCCCATAGAAGCCCCTATGCCATTCCTTAGCCCAGGAGAGCATGCAAGCTTCAACTGTCCAAAATGTCCTAAGCCTCCTAATCTTATGGGTGTGTCGCACCCTTGCATATAATTAAACTAGAGGCCCAGTGCACAAAATTTGTGTACGGGTAGGGTCCCTAGGCCTGTCTGGGCCCCTGCTAGCACCTGCCTTGGCTGACCTGGGGCCTGAGGTCTGGGGGCAGCTCCTGCATTGAGTGTCTGCCCCCTGGTGATCACTGTGCATTATAGTGACCAGTCGTTCCACAGGTCGTTCTGCTGTTTGGTCGATTTTCATATTAGGCTTTTATTATATAGGATTTACTTTTCTCCTGTAGTCTGTCTTATATTAATTTGATTATTAGACCAAAGACCCTAGAAAAGTAGAAGGAAACAATTCCTCCTTAACAACATCAACCAGTTCCATCATCTTTCAAGCCAAGCCTGGCTATTCAACCTTGGAAGTCACCTCTGCTCACTTCCCATTCTCTTTTAGCCCTGAGGTTCTCCGAATTGCCTCTGTGTGCACCTTTCATTTCCCCTAGTTTCTGCTTACTCAGAGCTACCAAACTCAAAGTTAAGACTAAGCTGGGACACAGTGAGTATGACCTGGAGGGTCAAGAGGGAACTTGGAGAAGAACAAGACCTCATGTCTCTATCCTACGTGTGGGTTGCCCAACCCAGTTTTGTTAAGTATGTGAGGTTTATTGACTGGACTCAAAAAGCCACTTAAAAAAAGTCTTGTCATAATTTAGAATGTTGAGGAAAAGCTTATTAAAGTTTTCCTTCTTTTCCTCCCTCCCTTCATCCCTCCCTCCTTCCCT
>NW_005357846.1:3441363-3457686 GCF_000412655.1 Myotis brandtii | reverse complement strand
CCTTCCTTCCTTCCTTCCTTCCTTCCTTCTTTGTTTCTTCTTTCCTTCCTTCCTGTCTGCCTTCATATACTCAATCATTTTTTTATTCAAAAAATATTGAGTACTTGCAACATAAGCCCGCTACTCTGCTCACCAAGAATACACAAGAAACAAACTTGACACCACCCCAGCTTAGAGTATGTCTATTGGAGAAGACAAATAATAAGCCGATAACCCTCACTTTATTATTACACAGTTAATTACTTAATTTCATAACAGGATCTATATAGTAGAAGTACAAGGCTTTATGAGAATACATAAAAGGGACACAATAAACTCTAGAGCATCTGTTTTGACAGACTTTTCGAAGGAATTTGGCAAAAGAAGGAGTAGAAGAATGTTCCTGGAAGAAAGAACTGTATCTTCAAAGACAAAGTGAGAGGGGAAAAAAGGGATAAAGAAAGATAACTTGTTACCAAGTTACACTATGTGGAAACATTTATGCAACCCCAGATGTTTTAAAGACTTCAAAGAGTTTCTTAGCTTTCACTCCGATAACATGCAAAATAAAAAATGAGTCCTTCAACTCTCCATTATCAATAATTTTGTTATTATGTGAACCAACGTCAGGGTTAAAAGGAAGACCACAGTTAAAAAAGAAAAAAGTTCAAGGAGGAAATAAAAACCTTCAGTTGTGAATTGAACACGTGAGCCTATTTAAAACCATGTTTCTGCTTCGACCAATGGGTCTTGTTCACCTGGCCCTGCGGGCCCACCTGGCCCGGCTGGACGGCTGCCGCTCCTGATGGAGAGAAAGAACTATCACTGCAGTTTGATCCCCAGGATGTGGAGGTGACCAAAGGGTCACAGGAACAGAAGCTGGGCCATTACAGAAACTGGTAATCCTCAAACAGGAAAATCCACTCCCAGGTCATTTGGAGCCAAATGGAGACCTGCTAGGCTCAGGGAACCACCAGCTGGGTTTCAATTTGAAATGTGTAATCATCAGATGCACTCAAAGCCAGACCCCACGTGGAAACCTTGTGGTTCGCCATATGTTTGGGACACTTTTGGTGTTTGCTAATGCCCCAGGACTGTGAAGCAGAAGATCCACCAGAGAGAACGCGGGCACTCAGAACAGAGAGCGCAAGGAGCTTGGAAGAGAGCCCCTTTGTTTGTGGATAAGTGATCAAAGCTGGGAGCTTTTCAACAGTGAGCTACTGTGCTGAACACAGGGAAACTAAACCCTTTCAAGTGAGCCCGTTCAGGCTTCACAGCATATCTTTAGGAATTAGCCTATTCCCGAGAAATTGTGTGGCGTTGTTTTATATTTTATCTTTTCTAGTTAAACACACACATACACACATACACACGACCTCTGTGTAATCATGACAAAAAATGACACAATCGTTTGGGATTTGAGAGGACTGATTACAAGCATTTCTGAAATCTGAAATATTTCCTTTTTTTCTCTCTAAAATGACTTTGAGGGAAACAGAAGACTGTATATGTTTCCTGGACACAAGGAAAGTCTGATGAAAGCCATTTTTCATTTTATTGCCACGCTGTGAATGAATATTCACGCTATTCAAAGTACCATAGCAATCTGGTTCTCAAGTTAAACCACCAACCAACCGGTCCACTGGGGTGAAAAAAAAAGCTATTTTGATGCACTGTGACATTTTTAACTTGTAAAACATTGCAAATGTAGGTGGTAGTTCTCACAGGCTGGTGTATTTTTGGAGTTTCATAATCCTTCCAGCCAGAGTTCAGGGGCTGCTTTTTTTCAACATTTTGGCATGCCGTGGCCTTTTCTCCATAATTGGACATGTTTAAAAAATAAATCTTTTTTTCTCACTGTTCTTCCAGTCTTCCTGTTGAAAGGCAACGGAATGGGAAATTAAACACACACATTTACACACTTGATCCTGCCCTGTTCTCTTCCTTTCTCTCTTTGCCTCTTCTCATTCTTCCCTCCTCTTTCTCTCTTACTTTCCCTCATCCTTTCTACCCCCTCACATAGATTTCTAAGATTAAACTTGATTTTCAAAATTCTGAAGTTCTATTTCAAAATAAAAAATTTTATTCTTTCCTCTGAGTTATGCTAGTCATTGGTTATTCAAATAATATCTTATTTATATTTGATTGTGAATTATGGTTCAAATCATGTTAGCAGTTAGTTCAATGTTGGATATTTATGATTATCAAAATGATGCTAAGATAATAGCTGGTTGAAAATGTGAGAATCTAAGTTTTTGTTCATTTATAGAATTCAATGATACATGATATATTTTCTCCAAATTGAACCACAGCTCCAAGGAATTGAACAAATTCACTACTTGATGAAAGGATAGGTAAAAGTGTAGTCAGAGAATTCTAACTGTACTATGAGGCTATGTGGTCCAGAGAAATCTAATATAACCATTGAGAAATGAATAACCAGTATGCACTTCAGTGGTTTCAGAAAATGACCAAACTCTTTCTATTTGGGGGTATGTCCACTTGTTAGAATTTTTTTTTCTTTTACTAAAACCAGTCTCACTTTCCTACCACTAACCTCTGTTTGTCCCAGTTCTGCCTTCTCCAGCAAGACAGAGTGCTGCAAAAGTCACTGCCCTTCCCTGAATATAGATCCTCATTTCTTAATTTCAGACCTGGAAGTGTTTCACTTCAGTATTTCCTCATCTCTCATGACCCTCTATTATTGGGGTAGCCGTCTTTTGACAGTGTTCTAGTTTATCAATATTCTGCCTGTTTCCCTGTTACCATAAGAACCAGTTGCTTTGGGCACGTCTATTATTTCTTATCCAACCCAACTGATTCTTTGGTATTGACTGTTGGTATTGACCAACATTTATTTAGTGAAACAGAGAGACACTTATTATAGGTTAATGTAAATTATATATACATTTCTTGATATTTGGAAATAATATATGTCAGTTGTCCTTTTCTATGAGCTCTCCCCAAAATAACCTCTATTCACCCGTGAGCAATGTTTACTTTTCTAAAGGTTTATTTGTTGGAATAAAAGAGAGAATATAAGCTGAACACATCACAGCATGTTTCTTGCAGTTTTTAAATTAGACAAGCTTCTCTGGGCCTTGCTGACATCAGTTTTCCTCTCTCCCCCCTAAATTTCAACTTTCTTAGTGATTGCCTCTTTTTCTCAACCTCTGATTTTCCATTCATACCTCCTACTTCCTAAATCCTTCCCCAATTCTTCAGTCATTGTAATTTAGTTCTGTCTTGCTTCAATCTCCAACACTCTACACCCCCTGCCCACTACTGTTTTTAAGCATGCCAGAGACCATTAGGATGAAGATGGCAATCTTGTGTGTGAATGCTCAACAAACAAAAGACCCTATAGTTAGTACAACTCAGCAGTCTTAGAAAGCAAAGGGAGGTTATAAATAACTTTTTTTTTCCTGTCACACTTTCAGATTCTAATAAGAGATTTCTTACATACTCTGGTGCTGGATCATTTTCTTTTTTGACAGCTATGTTAGCAGTTGCTGGTGCGAACCCGAGTTAACTAGAACCATATTTCTGGCTATTTCCAAAGAATAGATTTTTAACACCTCTCATAGACGGGCTGGCCAGGAAGTTACCAGTCTGGTGTATCTTAGTGTCAGCAATGACAACAAACACCAAGGTAATGTAATCTGGCAATAAAGAATACAAAGGGATTTTGTACTCTGCAATGGGTATGATATTTCCAATAACTAAATAGTTATTGGATTAGTTTTACTCCTTTGTAGCTCTCTCAATATTTTTAACATCAATCACTGACACCCTTATGTACTCATGAAACTGATTTTTAAGTACCTGATTATTTACATCTAAACTCACCCTGTTTTTCTTTTATTTGATATTTAAAGTCCAACCTAGAGGGATTACATTTCATTGCAACTAAGAAGCATTAAACGTATTTTTTCTCTTTCTCGGGTTTGGTTGGTTCATCACAATGTCAGCAGATTCCAATGTCCTTATATAGAAGCCTGATTTTCTTTTAATGTCACCGGAACTGAGCAAAGGGTTATCTGCTGTAACAATTACGACCCCTGTTCAGTGTCACTCCCATCCACCACTAGAGAATCTAGCTCTTCAAAAGTGCTTAGGATGATGTTTGTTGATAATAGGTATAAAACATTCATCGTTTTTTATTTTTGAAACTGAAGATTTATGTCCTGAGACATTCTCAGAAATTCATACACAGCATCACATCTTTTTTTAGTAGAGGAGCTATTCTATAACTCAAAATTATCAAGAAGAAGACAAAAACAACAATAAGTAAAGCAAAACTTACGTGTCCAGTATAGTTTTGACCACATTTCAAACATGTTCTAAATAAGTGGAATACGAACATGACAATCTTGAAAATGACACAGGTAACTCTGGATCAGAATTTTCACATATACATAACGACACTAAAGAAGATTGGGACAACCAGAAATGGTTTCTTTAAAACCAAACCTACAGCTAACTATCCATCCCTGCCCCCCACCCCACCCCTAAAAAAGCAGGAGGTCTTTTCCAAAAGATGTCTCAATGTCCTCAAGTAAGAGATGGGATTATTTGAAGATGGAGAAGTCAGAATGAACTATTTGCAGGGAACTTATATATATTGCTTTACATTCCTCAGGCAAGTACAGACTTAGTAACAATTTATTGACAGTATAAAAAACTTACACAAATGTATACTTTGGACTCAATGATAATACCATGGATGCATGTTATGTTTTGAAGGAGTTTTTAAACATAAGTTTAAATAATAACATTTTTCAATTTTTTATGGTTACATTGTGTCTGTTTATGAGGTGTTAGTTTATTTAATAACTAGAGGCCCGGTGCACAAAATTTATGCATGGGAGGGGGCGTCCCTCAGCCCAGCCTGTATCCTCTCACAATCTGTGACCCCTCGGGGGATGTCCAACTGCCGGTTTAGGCCTGATCAGTCAGATATCCCTCTTGCAATCCAGGACCGCTGGCTCCTAATCACTTGCCTGCCTGCCTGCCTGCCTGCCTGATCGCCCCTAACCACTCTGCCTGCCTACCTGATCACCCCTAACTGCTCACCTGCCTGCCTGATCACCCTTAACTGCCTCTGTCTCGGCCCCCGCTGCCACGGCTTCATCCGGAAGGACGTCCGGAATGATGTCCAGAAGCTCGTTAGTCTGTCCAGTCTAATTAGCATATTATGCTTTTATTATTATAGAATACTTTAGTTTCTATTAATCATCTGTAAAATTGTTTTAAAGAAGAATGCATCATTTAATATCTATTGCTTTAGTTTATATTTTAATGCTCACTTTTTATGTTGACAATGTATAAATGTTTTTCATTATTTTAAGGTAAACATTGAACTTTTTTTTAATACTGTGTAAAATGCACGCCAAATTACTAAACATTGCTATTTTGCACAGCTCTTGTAACCATTATAACATTGAGTGTTTTTGCTTTTTGTTAGCAGCTGCTTATTCAGTGAAAAATACAATCATTCAAATCACACACCATTATTATTAAATTCAACATAGATGCTGCAAAAAAATTGTTAAATTCTTTGAAACATTGCTCATATTTTCTTGATTTTGCAAATTAGTCATCACAAAGGTTAAGTGAAGATTGGTTCCTAGCAGTCAGTATATTATTTTTTTTTATTTTTACACACTGTTCATTTTAGATGAAAAATAATGTCTACCTTCATTGGAAATGAAAAAGAAAAAAAATAAATGCCATATTATGCATTCAACAGGAAAATATGTAAAATATGGATACTACCTAGTATTGGCCACTGAAGATGGGAATATTATTCTCTCTCTTGATGCTATGTGGTATCACTCATTAAAATTTTAAATGTACATTGTTTTTACCCAAAATTATCTTGCTGTGTCCTTCTATCAGTAATACTAAAACGTGTTTTGTGGAGCATAGGTCTGGGACATAGGTCTAAGTCAGTTCCCTGCAGTGTCATTTGAAACAACTTATTAAACCATGTTAACCCATGCTATAGAACAATCTTTAGCCATAGTGCCACAATAGTATGATAGTATGATTCAAGAGAAAAACGGCTTGGATAAGACGATTTTTCAAACACCCGGATGGCTCAATTTATATTGCATATCAGCCATGCTCTCCAACCTTCCTCTGTGGGCATTTGACTTCATAAGCCTTTCTTCACGTATAATATTCTATTCTCTTTCCATTTCCTCTAACCTCTCCAGAGAGATAAGAACGTTATGGTGTCCATTATTCTTTTCTAGCATCTGAAATGTGTACAGGCTCAGGAATATGTTTCTGTTCTGAAAATAAGATGTAGTGCACGGTGTCCAATTTGAGGGCTATTCTTCCAGAAAAAGATGAAAGCAAAAAGAAATTTTATCTTCTGGGTAATAATAACATCATTTCTACCCTAACAAGGAAACCTCTTCTTTCCTTGTGGTTCTGCATGTAGTTTTTCAAAGACCTCCTTTTTATCTTTGGACTTTCTCTGTGAGCATCCATTAATACAGAAACTTACCATTTGACCATATTTATTGTAAAGTATCTTGTAGACATCATCATCTTTCCATCAGATCACACTCCCAACTCGAACACTTCTCTAGCCATCTCAAAAATAAACAAGTAGCCAAGCCACGTGGCTCAGTGGTTGAGCATCAACCTATGAACCAGGAGGCAAGGGTTCCATTCCTGGTCAGGGCACGTGCCCAGGTTGTGGTCTCGATCCCCAGTGTGGGGTGTGCAGGAGGCATCCAATCAATGATTCTTTCTTATCATTGATGTTCTATCTCTCTCTTGCTCTCCATTCCTCTCCGATATCAATAAAAAATATATGAAAAATAGGTAAATTCTCCTTTTACAAAAAAGTCACATTTTTTAAAACATTTGACCTGGGATAAGTGAAAGAGAAAATACCTTCAATACCTCTTTGATATACTAATAATTTTCCAAGTTTGAAATGAAATAATTTGTATAGATTTCTACAAGCTTTGCTCTTTTAAAATTGTTTAATGGGCTACTGAAATAATGGTCATGGCGTCTGAGGGACTTCTCTTCTGGTAGAGATGTTTGTTGACAATGTTTAGACTTCTGGAATGCCTCAGGGAAATAAACACTTTCAAAACAGCCTCTTTTTAATACCTGTTTTGAGGGAAGAGGGACATTGGTGATGCTGAGACGAGGAAATTCTTATTTCCATAATTTAGTTTGAGTGTCTCAAAGCACAGTTAGTTTATTTGTCTTCTTACATCCCAGACCACAGGTGTTTCCCATTAAGACAAGCAAGCCGCCTTTAACGGAATCCCACAGAGCAGTGGGCACAGGATGCCTTCTGTGAACTGCCAATAATTATTTGTCCTGGCTTTGTTTCTGGAGATTCTACTTAAATTGGTTCAAAAGCTGGTAATCTGTTTCATCCCAAAAGATTAACCCCTTAAAAAAAATGAGTGTGCTTCCATGTAATTGGACTGAATAAAAGGGCTCTTTAATATCATTGTTAAATTAGAGAATGATTTTTAAAGTGTGATAAAAGGAGGCTTCGTAAGAGCACTCAATATATAGCACTGCTAATAAAATAGCTTCATCAATTCTCTCAGTCTTTGCAGCAGACAATGGGATGAGCAATACATCTAAACTGCTTGTACCTAAATGCTTATATTATAAAACATGCTGACTACTGAGTCTGCTCTGAATTTAAACTTAAGACATCATTTACAAACGTATTCTAATTTGCAGTCCTCTGTAAAACCAAGAGGCGCTTTTTAAAACTTGCTTCTCAGCAACTGACTCATCCTAAAGTGGACATAGTCTCTTCGCAAAGGATGAACAGATGGACATGCTTCAACACCCATAATGGACAGCCAATGCCAGGTGGCCTTTATTGTAGTCCACTTTTGCTGGGGTCCAGCCCCAGCAGGTCCAGTGGTTCCCAAAGGTGTGGACGGAGTCAGCGAAGAAGGAATGACACCGAGGCAGCGTTCAGGTGATCATCATAGCCAGGTTCCTCTTTTTATTGTCCTCTTACATCTGTATTTATACTATTTGATCTTAATCCTATCCATTATATTCCAAAGGTTAGGGCATTTCTTATCTCCATTCCAAGGTTCCTCTATTGTTCTATTAAGCTACAAGGAAGTAACTGAAGGAGATTATTCTAAGGAAAGATTATGTAGCTTAAGCGTGATTGTTCATAGTTAAAGTAATTAACTACCCGCCTGGCACTTAGTTAAAGGATTTTACTGATAAAAATCCTCACCTGGGGAAACAACCTTTCTCGGGGAGGTGGTCCTGTTTAAAACACATAGCGTTAAGAGGGGGAGCAAACATATTAAGAACAGTATGCCATATACGCCAGGTCCCTTGAAACATAAGCTGTGCAGATGTTTCTTCCCTGCAGCGACTGCGTCAAGCAGCAAGGGTGGATTGGCTTCCAGCACACTTTTTCCTCCTTTCATTTAAATTCCATTGCTCAGCTTCTACAGTGGGCTTAGGTGAATCCATCTCTTTAAATATAACTGATCTTGAAAGAAAATCAGTGCTTATTTACTGTCTCAGGAAAAAGAGAAGATCCCACATATACTCATGGTTGGCTTGTCATATTAGAGTCACGATTGTATGATAGTCATTTGAAGTATAGTTCTTGGAGGAATCTCAGGAAGATTTATCAGAATGAGATAATTTTTATGATGAAATTAAAACTATATTGAATTGTCTTAACATTATTCTTTATGTTTTACTAATAAATTTGCACTAACATATATGACCAATATAAATTCATTAAAATTGCATTCAAGGGTGCGAATTTAGCTTGAAAGCATTTTTTCGTTCAAGAAAATTAATATATTTTTATAAGAACTAAAAAGGTAAATACTAATGTAGAATCCAAATTAAAATGAAAATATGTTATGTTTAATTCAGCTGCTCTTTTATTTTGTAATATACAGTCTATAAATATGCCTAAGAAACCACTGGACCCAAGGATTGATAGAAAGGTGGAAAGTACATAATGATTTTAAATTAGTTTACTCTTCAGATCAATCAATCAATCAATAAAACTTCCAGGATACTAATAATTAGCAAGAATTATCTCAGAACTATTGCAGAGATGCTGAATAATTATACAGAATGAGAGCATTATTAAAAACAACATGGAAAGGCAGATATCCAGTATTTTAAAACAAGGAAAAATGAAAGATCTTTGAAATTATGAGCAACTATTATGAAAAACTTATATTTCTGTGGAAAAACAATGTGATGTAGTTACTAACCAAATGGTTTTCATATACTAAGACTATAAAGAGGTCATTAATAAAAATCAGGGGCATGAGAGGAGTAAGGGTTAGATATTAGTACGTAGTCCAGTGCAAACTGAAGAGTACTTATTTGGCTTTCGGCAAGAAATCTATTGTTATTTCTCACATTAATCTTAGAGATAAGATAGAAAGATTTGGGGCTGTATGTCAACTGTCACTAAGGACTTCAACAAGCAACTACACTTTCTTCCTTCCTTTATCATAGACGTGCAATGCAAGACTTCAGATACTACTTACGTCATCTATTTCTCCTTTCAGCAAGGGCTGTAATGATCAGCTCTGTGGGGGTCCACACCATTTTCACTCATATGCACCTCCCCTTGAGTCCACCACATGCACTCCCACCTCCCACTGTTGAATTTTTCTGTGGACTCCACTTTGCGGGATGTCTTAAAACTTCATTTGGCACCCCACAGGCACAACCCAGCATTTCAAGGAATTAACACTGTATGAGGCAAAACACTGACCACAGGGCTCTGGGAACCAATTGAGAAATATTCACAGTTGGTCCTAAGATGCATTTCATCCAGCTTCTCACACTCTTACACAGAATCAGAAATTGTTCACCCACAGTATAGCCAACCTGATAATACATCCTCATATTGGCTCCACCTCCTTTTCCTTTTTGTGATTCTTTCTTCCTCCATCACTTTTCTAAGCCTCACAATGTTTCCTTTTGTATCCTAGTTCAATCACTTGAATTGTACTTAACATTTGGGTCTTTCCTCTCTGCCTATAAACATGTTCATACTTCTCTCAACAACAACAAAAAAAAGCAAAGTAAGAAAATAGTATGTTTTGATGGCACCTTCCTATATAATTATTGTTTCCTTCTTTTCCCATCAAGGATCTCAAAAGAGTGATCCACATCTAAGTTCTCAAGACTTCACCATCTACCTATCCATCAACCAACAACAATTCTCCAAAACTCTTCCTGCTAACTCCATCAGGTCATCTAATTCCTAAAAAAAATTAAAAATTGACACTTATCAGTTATCTAACTTGACCTTTTTGCTTCTTTGATAGGGTTGAACAATTTTCTTTTATTAGAAACTAGTACCCCAGTGCACAGATTCACGCACATTGAGAGGAAATTAATTAGAAGGTGACCAGCGGGGTGGGACTGGGTGAGATGGGCCAGACACGCCCTGGAGCCAACCTCCCATGGTCCCTCCCAGGCTGCCGCACCTGGGGCAGCACCACAGCTCAAAGGCTGTCTGTGGAGTGAGTGAGGTCCCTCCCTCAGGTGGGGTCCCTTGGCCTGGCCTGCGGGGACCGGGCCAAAACCAGCTCTCCGACATCCCCCGAAGGATCCTGGATTGCAAGAGGGTGGTTCTTGGGTGACGCACCCCAGAATCGGGTTCCCTCTTCTCTCCTTCCAGGGTGCATCACCTGAGAACCACTGTTGCCAAGTCACCTCAGCTAGGCAGCTCCTGCATTGATCGTCTGCCCCCCAGTGGTCAGTGCGCATCATAGCTACTGGTGGAAAGGTCAGACAGTTGCCTAGCTATATATATATTTTAATGTTGACATGATTGCAGGTGCCCCCTCCTCCTTTGCCCACCTCCACCCACCCCACCACACCCTCCTTTGGTCTTCACCAAACTATTGTCTGTGTGTCTGTGTCCATGGAGTATGCATATATGTTCTTTAGCTAATCCCTTCACCTTCTTTATCCAGTAACCCTCAGAGGAAAACATAAAACATTTCATGCAAAAGAAACACAGTAAATCTTTCTTCCCACAGACTATGAAAAATAAATACAGCTAGTTGATAAAGTAGCTTCTTTGGTGCCTATTTACTAGTAAAGGAGGTCTCTAGTGGAATGCCATGAGACTAGTTACCGATTCATGAGCCCATTTAACATATTAATCATGAATACCAATAGCTGCTAACATAGCTTGTCGGGGGCCCTAATTTCCAGGAAATTGCTTAGAAGCGCTCCTACAGGTAGACTGATGATCCTTATTATAGGTGAAAACAAACTCTCTAATCTTATCACCCACTGCTTCCCCTTACATGCAAACACCTCACCATTGCTAGACTGTACACTTTATTTCTGTTTTACCATCTTCTTTGTCTTTAGAGTCTTCTTCTCATTCCTATTTATGAAAATGATACTGATTGGTACAATACTCATTCACAAAGTTTTGATAAAATAGATTGTCCATGAGCTTTGAACAACACTGTTTTAATTCCACATTCACCACTTCAAAACTATGCAATTATTGGCAAGCTATTTAACTCTGGGCCTTATTTTTTCATGCTTGCAAAATGGAAATAATAACCAATTCTTTTAAAAGTTTTTTTCTATATTAAATGAGATAAAACATTTCAAAAGCATGAGAAAATCTGTTCCCTTCTTTCCTCTTGTGAACTTTCACCATGCCTATAATTCTTATCATAAAATGTATTTCTGTCTGTTTTATAATAATTCTTGTGTAGACAAATTCCATATTAGTGAGTAATTTGGGAAATGAAAATGAGAGAGGAGATGTAGTTTATGTCTTTATTTTCTTATAGTATTTCACACAGTACATTTATTCATAGAAACTATATATTATAGATGTTTATGTATCGTGTGTATATATATATATATATACATGTGCACACACATAAAGTGTGGTTAAAGACAAAATAATTTTTATCAAATTTATAAATAATATAAAGTTGAGAGGGCTGTAAGTGGTAAGACAGGATCAAGATACAAAATATCTCAACGAGTTGAAATTAGAGTTTGAAATTTCCATGAACAAATTAGTCCTAAATTTTTAACAGTACTGTCAGCAAATTAGAGGAGAAATATCTTAAAGTGTATTTCTATGTTTACCTTAGAATTGATCAATTATGCATAAATTTCTCAACCAAGTAATATGAACTAGCTTAAATTAATTAAATTATCTAGGTATACAATAAACTTACAGACTCAGTGTACTTTACCTTATTCATACTATACTTTGAGCAGGTTGTTCCTTATTTGAACCTCTAAACCAGCGGTTCTCAACCTGTGGGTCGCGACCCCTTTGGGGGTCGAACGACCCTTTCACAGGGGTTGCCTAAGACCATCAGTAAACACATATATAATTACATATTGTTTTTGTGATTAATCACTATGCTTTAATTATGTTCAATTTGTAACAATGAAATTGGGGGTCACCACAACATGAGGAACTGTATTAAAGGGTCGCGGCATTAGGAAGGTTGAGAACCACTGCTCTAAACAGAACTGGAAATTTTCCAAGGAAGAGCAGCCAGCATCCTGAGCGCTCCATAAAAGTATATATTCTGTAGCTCAACTAAAGGAACTGGAATTTTTAGGTTGAAGAACCAAAGGTAGAACATGACATCTGACTGCAAGTATTCAAATGGTCGTCATTGGAAAGATTAAATTTAGTCTCTGAGATTCTCAATGACAGAATTATACAAGTGAAGAGAAGATGCAGAGGCAGATATTGACTTAATATGCAGAACTATAAAACTTTTACAGATGACAATAAATATAACAGACTGCCCAGAAAAAGACTGAGTTCCTATCAACTGGGAGGTTGAGATTAGGTAAATATCTAATAAAGATGCGATAAGGTAGATTCTTTTTTTATTTTTTAATATATTTTTATTGATTTCAGAGAGGAAGGAAGAGAGAATAATTGATTGGCTGCCTCCTATAAGCCTCCTACTGGGGGTGGGGGGTCTAGTCTGCAACCCAAGCATGTGCCCTTGGCTGGAATCAAACCTGGGACCTTTCAGTCTGCAGACTCAGGCTCTATCCACTGAGCCAAACCAGCTAGGGCAATAAGGTAGATTCTTTAGAGTGAGAAGTTCAATTAGATAATATCTAACAATTTTGTGAACACTGTTTAAAACAAGATTTAAAACTAAAAAGTATATTAAATACTCGTCTAATTTAAAAATTTCAAAGGTAAGTATATTAGTCATGCATTAATATTCCTGAGTGCACATGAGGGCAACAAATTAATGGAAAGACAAGAGAAGAAGAAAAGAGAATAACAGATTTTTATAAGCAAACATTTAAAAAAATATTTGTAACTTTGGAAAACAAACCAAAATCCACATTTATGAAACATTAAAACAACTGGTTCCATATCTGTTACAGTGCTTACAGGTCCATTAACCTAATTATCTCTGAAATCTAGTAATTAACTGACCCATGAAGTCACAAGCCAATGAATGCACGAACTTTTCAAGATTGAAAAAAAAAAGTCACTGATTTAGTGATTCCATCCTTAGGAAGTGCATTCAGACCTTGAATTCTGCATGAAGTTATGTGAATTATACAATTAGGCAATATGCATTTAGCTACAGTCAACAGAGTTCTGATTTGCCTGCCAATTAGGGCTGCATGTTGACTACCACTTAAGTGAAATATGATGTGGAGGGTAAAAGACTACCTCATCAAGTCTACATCCGTCTTTTTTCTAACAGATTCGAGGCTATGTTCCGTGGGCAATTAAATCACAAAATACTAGACACAGTGTGACCTCCATGGCAAGTATCAGTGTATATATTCACTCCCTAGTTGACAAGCAGCGCAGTTATTTTATAGAACTTCAAGTAGTACGCAGTTCCAAGTCTCCTACAGAAATATGCAGGATAAAAACTCCAAATAGCTCTGGGTTTGATTAAAAAGAAAGAAAAGGTGGGGCTTGAAACGCTTGATTGAGGAACAGGTGAGGTTAAAAATGACTGAAGAATTACTGAACTCATTGTGACATGTTTGAAATAATGGCCGGAAAATACAAGGGCACGTGCAGTGCAGTTCAGTCTTTCCCACTCGTTAATAGAGGGGATACAGAGGTCACTGCTGTGCAAAGAGAGTTGACTAATCCCTCCGATGCATGGTGTATCCAGTCCCTCTTTTATTTAATTTTGTGGAGGAAAGCTGGTCTGAATTAGGCCTTCAGTAATTACTGTAGGGGCCTGACACAAACCTTAACAAGTCCCATAATGTCCTATCTATATATCAGGCCAATGATTACATACTCACTTGTGTGGTTAGGCTGCAGATATTTTGCTGTTCACTCAGAAACTTCTTTGAATTATTTTACATTTCACACAACGCCAGAGAAAATAGCTGTGCAAATTAGAGAAATAAGGAGAATACCACCCAAGGGGGGTAAAAGCTGATTCTTAATGCTAAGTGAAATGTGAGCCATTCCATCTTTAAAGCCTGAAATTGTGCTTGAAGTTACAATTATACTCTTTCTGGCATTCTAAGGTATTACAGAAAGAGATGCAATAGGTTTCTTAAAAGAGAACAGAACTGGAGACAGCCTTATAGGTAAGACCCAGACTGGCAGTCTAGTCTAAGAAAGGCAGCAAGGTATAAAGGAGTAGATGCCATGCTCTGAGCAGGGATGAAAAGAAAGAAGAAATGGGTAGTTATCAGAACAACTTCAATTCATGCTGCAGTATTTAAAACAAATATAAGGACAAGGCAACTTAACTCCTTCTCCCCAATTATACTGAATGTTCCTAAATAAAATACACATATTAGTATTTTATTTGCTATCTTTGGTGTAATGCTGAGCCCAGGACATGTTTTTAACATGGCCATCACTATCAAATATTTCTTTATATCAGTAGCAATTTCTGCCTTCTGACTTGGAAAAGTTTTTCTTCTATTTGCTTATTCATCACTAGAAGGTTAAAGTGATACTAGTTTTGCTTCTTTTAATCAAATTCTTCCCACAGTTGTTACTGAAATTTCATATACAGATTTTATTAAAATATATGAAAATAGAATCTGTGTTAAACATGACCTGGAGATGACCTTAAGCATAATGAAATCAAAACCATTTTCCTTCTTTTTTGTTACCAGTTTTTCATCCCTTTCTTAACTAGTCATTGCAAAAGGTGCTTCTTCCCTTCCTCAAAACACATCTGTGTCAAAAATGATGAAAATAGTGTAAAGCTAACAGAATACAGAAGCTCGCGAATAGTACTTATTTATTGCTCAACATATGTTTCTCTTACTTTTGTTTTGTAAATCTCATAGATTTAAAATAAACTACTAGACGGGATGAGAGGTTGCAGTTCTACCTCTATAAATAATGCAGCTTACAAATGCAAATGTTTCTTGCAGTCCAATGTTTCAAGGAGTAATTTTTTGCAGCTCTTTTGGGAGAAAGAGGTTTTATACATTTCATTTTTTAATCTTCATAATTTAAATTTAAAAAAAATTATAAATTGAGGCTTATATTTCTGATTTACCAAAGAAATACACTAAATACTATGTTTTAAGAGAAGAGCATTGAAATCAGGGTAAGGATGTGCTTGCAATTTACTTTCAGCTTGCAAATATACATATTTTTAAAATAGCCTCTGGGGGTATTGCAATCGCTTTCATGATATTTTTACCCTAAAAAATTGTTTATAGATTTATTCTGTGCAATACAATCAAAACCATACATCCACATAGAGCCTTTACAAATACATTCTTTGGACACTGATTATAGAAAAATTTACTAAAAAGCTTGACAACATTTTAAAAAAGTTAGATCAGAGTAGAAAGCAACCTTGAATAATTTACCCTAAACTCTCCAAAATATCAATGCAGCATAGAAAAGATTTGGTCTTCAAACCCTGTCTGTTAATGTCTTTGTACATAGTTTTTCTTTTGTTTGTTTGTGGGCCAAAAAAAAAAAAAAAATCACTGCCACTGTTGAAAGGAACCTTGAAAGAAATTTAGTTACAAGAAGCCCCAAGGTCACTTGAAACAGGACCATGACAAACTTTAATAGTAAGTGAATAAAAATAAAACACACGTACAATTTTACTGAGAGTCAACATAACTTAGGAACCAAAATGAGGCATTCAGGTATTTGTTCCTTTGAGAAAATAAAGTAAAAAAAATGTTTTTAGTTTGGAAGCTAGTTACAATAGAATTATGGGAGAGGTGTAAGAGAGAGAAGGATGAAAGAGAAGGCAAAGGAAAGTTTTAGTTTGGAAGCTAGTTACAATAGAATTATGGGAGGGGTGTAAGAGAGAGAAGGATGAAAGAGAAGGCACAGGAAAG
>NW_005357846.1:3439745-3441289 GCF_000412655.1 Myotis brandtii | reverse complement strand
AGGAAGAAAGGAAGGAAGGAAGGAAGGAAGGAAGGAAGGAAGGAAGGAAGGAAGGAAGGAAGGAAGGAAGGAAGGAAGGGAAGGAGGGAGGGAGGGAGGAAGGGATGGAGGAAGGGGAGAAATAATAAATAAGGAGGGAAGGAAAATAATGAAAAGGAAACTGGGGGGAAAGAAAGCAAAATTAGTGAAATAAAACTCTGTTGTTTGGGTATTTGTTCACTGAAAATACTTCATATGACATCATACGAAGTGACCGATATGGAAACACATTCTTGTTTGGATTCTTATTAGTAATTATTTTTTAAAAGGAAGAGGTCAATATTTTTATAGAGGCATACCTCCGTAGGTAAGACAAGAAATACAAGAAAAACTGAATAAAGAGTTAAAATGTTATGTCAACAAACTTAAAGAATTCTGAAATGTATTGTTTAAATGTGTCTTTCATTCATAGCATAGCATGTCATGTATGGTCACTTCTGAGCTCTCACTACCGCTAGCTTCTCAGATGGCTCTTCCATGGGCTGAAGAGAATGAGGGTGGCAGAGAGCCTTGAGAGTCAGCAAGTTCAGGGTCTGTGGCAGAAAGTCACCTTGCCCTCCTTCCAGAGATTGCTGCCTCTGGTACTGAGTGAGGTGGGCTGTAAGGCCCTGTCAGTTCTGCCTGAAGGCAGGCACTGCCTCACAATATTCACTTCCAAGCTCCCCTCCAGGTGGGTGAGTCTTTCTTGGCCTGTCCTGTAGCTTACCGTACCTGTCCCAAACTGCTTCCTCCTCCTTCCCTTCACAGGTGAGAATCTAATATCTACCATCCTCCACACCCCATTTCAGCCTCCCCTTCCAGAAAACCCAACCCATTAAAGTTGCTATACTAAGCTTTAAATACTACATTATGAAATGGGAATCATGATTTTTCACATTCATTGAGTGTTTTTAACACTCATTGTACTCTAGTTAGAGGACTATAAAAAACATTTTCTAGCCCTAACCAGTTTGGCTCAGCGGATAGAGCGTCGGCCTGCAGACTGAGGGGCCCCAGATTCGATTCTGGTCAAGGGCATGTACCTTGGTTGCAGGCACATCCCCAGTAGGGGGTGTGCAGGTGGCGGCTGATCGATGTTTCTCTCTCATTGATGTTTCTAACTCTCTATCCCTCTCCCTTCCTCTCTGTAAAAAAATCAATAAAATATATTTTAAAAAAACTCCAAACATTTTCTATGTATGACCCACCCACCATTTAATCTTTACCATCCTATCAGGTTCAGTGTTTATATCCACATTATTGATGAAGATATCATGGCAGAGAGAAGTTCAAACTGTGAAGTCTATCTACAATGGATGAAGCTGAGAATCAGATCCTGGTAGTCTAAGTCAAGAAACCATGTTATTAATTTTGTAATAGGAATGATTCTTCAAAAATAGATTAAAAATAAACTGTGTACATGGTCCCAAATAATCAGATAAAAACATGAAAAATGTCATAACTCAGACATACCCATGTATGATTCCATGTAGTGGAATATTTGGGTAAGCAATATAAAATTTCAA
>NW_005357846.1:3424905-3435765 GCF_000412655.1 Myotis brandtii | reverse complement strand
AGAGAGAGAGAGAGAGACATTAATGATGAGATAAAAGCATTGATCAGCTGCCTTCTGAATGCCCCCTACTGAGGAATGAGCCCACAACCCAGAAATATGCCCTTGACTAGAATCGAACCAAGGACCCTTCAGTCTGCAGGCCAATGCTCTATCTACTGAGCTAAATCAGCCAGGGCATAGGGATGTTTTGCACTGAAAAATTCAGCCAACATTTAATATACAAATGACTGTAATACAGCACTATGCTAGGTGTTGAGGAAACCAATGGGAAAAGAAAATGATTACTACCTTCAAGAAGCAGAATTCTCATAACAAAAGGAATATAAACCAACAATTTTAGTTCAGTGTATTAGGTGCTAAAATGAAAGTACAAAATATAAAAGGTTCATAAAAGAAAGAAGCAATAGCTCTCTCTGGAGAAGTCAGAGAAGACTAATTTCTCACAGGATGGAAGCCTGAGTTAAGACATGAAAGTCAGGGCCCATTCCCGACAAAGGTAACAGGCCAGAAAAGGTGCAGGTTCAGGTTGAGCAGGTGTGGTGTGAGGAAAGGCAGGTAAGCCACTCCAAATGCAGGATATTCTCTGACAACTGGGCCATGTCTTTTCGGTGGCAGTTTCCTTGATGGCCTGACCACCTAAACTATAACTATTTCACAACCACCTACTTGTCATTCTGGTTCTACATGCTCTTTATTTAAGCAATAGCAGAGGGATAATGCTGCTTGATTCCATACCACATTCACACTTTAACTGCAAAGTGTAAAAAGAAAGCAACCCTGACCTCATCCCACTCTCCACCCTCACAAGCATCCAGACATGCTAGACCCCTGCTCTGTGCCCCCACAGCACTCACACAATGTCTCCACTGTGAGCACTTGCCATTCTTTATTGTTTTTGATAAACTCAAAGTCTTCCCCACTAGACTGCAAAATCTCCTTGGCAGGAACCACCTCTAGCTTGTTCTCCATTGAAGGAATCACCAGTGTTTAGAAGTTAGCAGGTTCTTAATAAATATGTGTTAGAGGAATCAATGAATTAATGAGAGAAAAAATGTTGAGATGTCCTAAATTTAATTTAGCAGGTCAGGGTGTAGGAGGAAGAGACAAGGGAAGTTAATCAGTTAGCAGCCCTCCACAGAAACAAATAAAAAGATTGGCTGCACTCCGGGATGCATGTTGAAACTTTGAATCAACTTTCAGGCAGCTATTTCAGCTTTTATCTAGAAAGAATAGCTGACCACCAGAGGCCACTTCGTCCTGGATGAACTTTCCAGACTGTTGCCCATCATTATTTCTTCCTTACTGACTATGCACTGATCTCGGAATTTCCCCCAATTTACCTTTTCCTGGCCTCCTCACCTATAGCCAATGTAAATTCTTTCAAAACAACTTCCATCTATCTTCCCCATTGTAACCCCAGAAGGACGAACATGTTTGTCTTCTCCCTCTATCTTTGGTGCTGCTGGTTTAGACTGAATGCCCCAGGGCCTGGTCCTTTCTCAATAAGTCCATTATTTCAGGAAAAAAATTCAGTCTCATAGTGTTTGTTTGTTTAATAGAAAGAAGCCATTGTTTGCTATCATTTATTTATAAAATTAACAAATATTTAAGTACCAGTTTCTAGGCCCTGTGTTAGGTCCTGGAAGACAAAGTGAATGAGGCAGTTCCTGACTTAAGAAGTAAATAAGCTAATAGATTAGACTAAACACAGGTATAAACAAGTATTGCTTAAATACCTGCTAGTAAAAAGTAAGGACTCAGGATCCCTAGAAGGTTTAAACCTAGAGGTAAGAGGACTAGATTAAAATGTCATGAAATCAGTGCATCCGTTGGATGGAATCGGCTGTATAATGTAGAAATCTTTCCAACATACCAATTTAAACTTTTATATATTAAAAAATATGTGGAAGTTTTCACAGGGTATAGTGAAAAGGGAGGGAATTCAGAGTAGGTTTTAAACTTGATTTAAAATTCTAGTCTGTCACTCAGTAAGTCTATGACCTTGAGAATGTTAACTTAAATATATTAGTGTCATTTCCCTCATTTGTTTTACTAATCAGGTTAATAATTCCCATTACCAGAGCTCCTTGTACTACCTGAAGTTTCATATGTAAAACACTGAGCATACCTCCTGGGACACAGTAGTCATTTAACTGATGTTGGTTTCCTTGCTAATTCTTAGCCTAACCTAACTTTAGAAACCATCAGGGTTGAGCACAAGTTCCTCACTCCCAATTACCTTCTCTCTTGTCGTGCAAAATTAAAATTAGAGCTCTGATGACACCTAGAGTTTCAGGAGACCTTGCAGATAAGCACCCTAATGAGGTTTGTGAAATGTTTCCTAATATTCTAGCTAGATGATATGTGTTTATTTGTATGATGATATAAATACTACATGAGTTATGTTTTCCAATAGAAAGTATTTGTATTATTATTATTACTATTTTGCTCTTTTTTTTTTTAATTGTTGACACTATTACAGATGTCCTCCATTTCTCCCACTTTGACCCACATCCACCAGCCCCCACCCACTTCACCTGCCTCTGGCCATCACCACATTGTTGACTGTGCCCATGGCTATGCATATATGTTCTTTGGCTAATCTCTCACCTTCTTTCATCCAGTTCCCCCTATTCCAGCGGTTCTCAACCTGTGGGGTCGCGACCATCGGAAAACACATATAGCATATCAGATATTTACATTACGATTCATAACAGTAGCAAAATTACAGTTATGAAGTAGCAACGAAAATAATTTATGGTTGGGGGTCACCACACATGAGGAACTGTATCACAGGGTTGCGGCATTAGGAAGGTTGAGAACCCCTGCGCCTATTTCTCTCCTCTCTGGCCTCCTTCAGCTGTTTCATGTATCCATGCCTCTAGTTTAGAGCTGGGAGTACATCTGTGTTAGGACCAAGGCTCTCTGCCACCTCCACCTGGCAGCTACACCGCCTCCCCACTGAGGTTGTACTCCATGAGGAGAAATTAGTCCCTGCTTCAAAGCCAAACCCTCAGTCTTTGCCAGAGTCTCTAACTCTCCTGACCCCTAGCGGGGCTTGCTGCAGGTTCCGGTTGGGTACAGGCAGCCATCTGCTCTGCAGGAGCAAGGTCAGTTGCCCTGGGCTCTCCCGGGATAGATCAAAGGAGTCTCCTGTTAAAGATGACACCAGCCCAACCTGCCGAGCATGGGGGCCAGGGAGACTAAGCACTTCCTCCCAGGTAACAGCTTCCCAGGGCCTCACACTTTGAATGCCCCCCACCCCTTGAGCTACTCTATTGCCCTCCCCCCCCCCCATGGAAGTGCACCCAGCAGGAGCATCTGGGACTTGGTGGGGCTGATCCAAATACTCTCCTATTGCTGGGGAGAGGGGTGCCCACAACCTGTAAGAGTGAGGACCAGCACTTTCTCTCCTTCCCTGGGCAGCATGAGCTGAACTTGCGGGGGAGCTTGGATCCTCCTCTCAGCAGTGCAGCCGCAGAGCCCAGCGCTTGCCTGTTTGGCTCCCAGACAGAAGCCTCCCTGGGAGACAGTTCCCTATGCCAAACCTGCAGGAGTGGGCTGTGGCAGCCCTAAGGGGCACTCTGATCTCTCCGTGCAGCTGGTCTCAGAGGGCAGGGCTGAGATTCAAAGCTCCACTCAGGCTTCCAACCCAGTAGGATGGGCTGAAGTTTCAGCTCCCTGGCCATCACATCCAGGAGTACGGGCTGAAAAACCCCGTCCTGCATTCCGCTGTGCTGCCCAACCCAGCAAGACAGGGCAGGCCAAGCAGTTCAACAGGTGGGGGAGGGGTGCATGACCATGCGCTGGAGATGGGAGAGGCCGTTCCTCCCCACCAGGCCACACAGTTTAAGTCACTGACTGGGTCTTTGCCCAAAGCATTTCCAGAGAACAGAGGGTCCATCAAAGTTACTGCTGGATGTAGCCAGCAGACCTTACCACAGGACCCATGGACAGCAGCAAGAGTCCAGAGCAAACTCTCCAGGCTGGTGCTGCAGCAATTGGAGTGCTCCTTCCCTGGGGTGGAGTGATCTGCCTCCCAGCGGACAGAATCCGCACTGATTCTCACCGCCAGATGGTACTTGGCTCCTCTTCCCATCTTTGTTGCTCTGAGTTGGGAATCCCTGCTGGGGTCTGCTCCTACGGGTAGAGAGTTTTGAAGTGGGAGATATCCCTCCCACTTAGCTGCCCCTGCAAGAGGGGGCTCTCTGTCCTTCTTCCCAGACCCTACATGGCTTTTTTCTGCACTCCTGGGTTATAATGTTTCAGATCAGCTCTACTTCAATTTGTTTTTCAAGTTGGTTGCTCTGTAATGTAGCTGTAAATCCAGTTTGAAGCTGGGAGCAAGTGGGTGCAGCTTCCAACTACTCTGCAGCCATCTTGGAATCCTCTATTTTGCTCTTGAATTAAAGCTGAACAGTGATAGTGTAGTCTCAGAAAATGAATTAAAATTTACAAATTCGCATTCCACATATTTTCCTGTATCTATGTCTAGCAGAGTTTTCAGAAATCTCATCTAGTCTACTGGTTCCCCGGTTCACTAATGTTCACTGTGAGGTCTGACAGCAAAATCCAAAAATAAACAATCAATGAGGGCACTGTAGCTAGCGCAAGAGTTCTGTTGAAATGCATGACTTATGAGATGCATTAAGTCATTTCATTTTCAACTATTTATATTTTTAAGATTTACTCGTCAGGCCCCGTTCTTTTCCTGCCTATGGGTGAAATTTAGGTTAACTCCCATGGGTTTCTGCTTATGTTTGGTTACTGAAAACAATCACTGTTCAATAATTAATTGTATCTAAGGCTATCATAATAAAAATCTTATACATTATTCAAAGAGAGGTCTTTTTCTCCTTACCTTCTTGGACCTGACTCATGCTAAGCCCTTGCACTGAGAGAGAAGAGTGTAATTGGCATGTTTTTTCTCATCCCTAAATTTTTCCCTTCTTCCTCCATTTTACTCACTGATATTATCTAAATTCTAGGGGAAAGAGGAAAGAAAAGGAAAGATAATTTCTGTTTTGTTAAATCTGCCATGATCTATGATTGGAGTCATGCCCTCTGGGGCAGTCAGATGTTTAAATTGACCTTTTTACCTAATGAGGAATAGTCACAAATTAGCTGAAATATTCCCATCCTTAACAAAATTTTACCTATAGTTCCCTAAAGGAGGTCAAAGCTATCACTTCCTGCTCCTTACTTCAGTTCTTTCCTCAGCCCTTTACATCACTCCAGGATGTTGGAATCATAGGCAGGCCCCTGGATAGTGACTTAAGATGGTCCTATGTTGGCTCTCTGTCACATCTGTGCTGATAATCTGACATAACCAGCATCAGGTTCATGGGAAAGCCTTCAGTTCATTTCCTCCCTGGGACATGCATGTTACCCAGTTTAGACATCTCGACCATGTTCTGCCCTTCTTTTGAGGCCTTAGGCATTCCTAGTTGGCAGTCAATTATATCACTCAAGCTCTGGGTTACACATTTCAAACTCTAAGTGGTTCACTTGAATATTCTTTCCTAATGCTTGAAATAGGGGTCAGACACCCCACACTCCCAAAAACCTCCCACAAGGACGTGGAATTTGAGTTAACAGCATAGCCTTTTCCAAAAACACCCATCTTATCTCTACTTTTGATAACTTTCATACTTGCAAAGTAGCTGAGACTGTTTAGATTCTCAAAATTGGACTCCATAATTTCTCTTGCAATCCTTCATGGAGGTCTCATAACTCAGCTTGTAATGTGGCACTGATGGTTTTGAGTCCTCAGCTGAAACTAATACTGAAATATTTCTATTTTATTACCTTGTCACATGAGTTTTTCATAACGTTAAATTTATTTGATAAAAAGGAATTCTCTTTATTTTAAAAATATGTGTTTCTTCCTTTTTGTGTGGTGTGAAAAAGTTCTTTTTTTAATGAAATCCTAGTGATAGTGTACTGTGGTTCTTTTTATAATGTGCTTCCTTGATAAAATAAAGACTCCACTGACTATGTTGGACCTTTATTTAATTTTTAATTTACAGGTTGATTTATAAATGCTTTGGAAGTATTAATTTAATTTATTACCATCATTGTTGTTTTATTTAAATAAGGAAATTAAAATCCTGGAGTAGCAAAGTGAAAATCCCAAGCAACTTTAACAAGTAAGTGATATATTCAGAACTAGTACAAGAAATTCAGTTTTCCTACCTCCTGATCCAGTGTTCATTCCATTACTAACATCCATTTAAAGAGTTTGTTACATTGTTTTAAAAATAAAAGTCTAAAATAAAAAGATAAAAGAGGCAATTACAAAAGAGAAAACATAAAAAATGCCTATGATGATGCTACAAACAAAAGCTAACTTATATGGTGCTTGTAATGTGTCAAACACAGAGCACTTGCTTCAGATAAATTCATTTTAATTTTCACAGAGACATACTGTTATTTTCTCCAGTGTACAAACAAGAAAACTGAGGCACAGGTTTTGTAGCTTACCCATGTCCACAAAGCTTGTGGTAGGTACACTTAAGCACTATACTTTACAATGAATTTCTATTAATAACCAGCTAACTTAATCCAGAAGTCATTTCCACTTATTAAAGTAAAACTACATAAAGTTAACATAAAAAAATCATTAGGTAATAGAAAGATGGAATTAAAAAAGATAAAGACTAATATCTAATTGTAACTTTTATGGCACTTATGCAATGTAATTACAGGAAAAATGTATAGAGGAATCAGATAAATATCAAGAGGCTATAAATGTCAGAATTTGTATTTCCATATTTTCTTCTTATATCTAACCCCTAGATTTAAAAAAAAAATACCATGTGTTAAAAATAAATAATTACGATGTAGAATTTTAGAATCAGATCTTTCCATTAAAGATTTTATATTTCAGGAGTCCATTACAATATACTTACAATTTGTGTTGAGCTTCCAAGTTCTATAAATACACGCTTTTAAAAAAAATTTTAAATCTGTTGGTAAATAGGAGGCAGTCACATAATAAGGTTCATGATTTATGCTGTGCATGGTTTTCCTGCTTCCACCTTTTTTCTTTATAAATAGCATAACAACTCGATCTTAAACATTGACACTGTGCAGGCTTTTTGTTGGACTGTTCTTTTCCAATTTAAACAAAACATAAAACAGAGGAGATATTTATCTTTGAAGAGAACTCTCACCATTGGGACAGTGCCTTATTCTCTGCTACTCTCCAGGAGTCCTAAATGTAGGAAAAATATATAGCAGGGCTTGAACAGCATGTTTCAGTGAAAAGAATTAATTACCTGAGGAGTCAAAGATTGCTTAGAACAGAATGAGAGATTTGGGGGAGGCTGCCCTATAGAGTTACAATAGTGAGAAACAGACGCCATGTTGAGATGCTCTCCCCGTATTATATTTTATCCAACTTTTGGCTGAAGCCATATTCTAGCAATGTTGCCCTATTCTCCCTAAAATATTCTAGAATCATGTTATTGTCACTGTTGTTGTTTTTAACTTGCCCCCAGCTAAACAACAATTTTTTGGAACAGAAGAAAACAAAAATATCCCAATGATATTCCTGTCTCTGGCTTCTCCATTTTAGATGAGAATTTAATTCTTTCATCAACTTACATTAAATTTCATGAGCATAAGAAATACTTTTTGAAACAAAATGACAATGAAATGTCTTTCAAAATACTGTTTTGACTTAGAACTGTCATTCTTCAGGCTTAATGTCTGCAGCCCCAGGGCTGAAAAGTTGCACTAGTATTACAGCTGTTCCATGTAATATTCAAATGATGTTTGCTATTGATTTAGAAGATTCAAGCTGCTTAGATTTTTGTTCCCTTTCATTTATATTGTTAGTATTAAAGGTACAGAGCATTAGGGTAGTATAGTAATGCAGTTATGGGGAAAATTAATTCTGCTGACAGTAGGATCTTTTTGTTTGTTTTGTGTTTTATTTTATTTTTTTTCTCATTGCTATGACTTAGCAAAATTCATGGGTTCATTCAGCTGGTGTGGCTTAGTGATTGAGTGTCCACCCATGAACCAGGAGGTCACGGTTCAATTCCCAATCAGGGCACATGCCTCGGTTGTGGATTCGATCCCAGAATGGGGTGTGCAGGAGGCAGTCGATCAATGATTTTCTCTCATCATTGATGTTTCCCTCTCCCACCCCTTCTCCCTTCCACTCTCTGAAATCAATAAAAACATACTTTTAAAAATTCATGGGTTCACCATTCACCAGTAAATAGGGAATGCCACTTGTAAACCTGAAAGAACAATGAATTATGAAATTATACGGGCAGTTCATTCATATGCAGCAGACCTTGGACAAAACAGAGAGGCAATGCATCCCTGTTGACTCAGGGCCTCTTTTGTAAAGGGCTTAACCTTGTGTTACTTAATAAAATTTAACCCCCATATGGGTCAGTATTCTATGCAGTGAAGCCTGAAGGGACTGTTTGTGAAGCAATGCAGTTTACAGGAGCAAACAGAGGAATTCAGATTAAAAAGATCTGAACTGCAGTTGGCATAGTGCATGACCTTGGGCAAGTTGCTTAACCTTCTTGGACTTGAGTTGACACATCTCAGAGCAGGAATAATACTTTAATGTAAGCATAAAAAGAGCCCACTCCTTTTTATTTCAAAAAACTGGAGTAGGGAATTAATGAGATAATGTGTGTAAAGCAATTTGATCTGCATAAAATGCATATTATGAAGCATCATTACTAATAATTATTCCCGTTGACCTATGCTTAAAGGGTGGAGATCAGTTTGACACTTTGGGTAGCATAAAGATAACATTGGGACCAAGTTGGTTTATTTCAGTGATGGCGAACCTATGACACGTATGTCAGAGGTGACACGCGAACTCATTTTTTTGGTTGATTTTTCTTTGTTAAATGGCATTTAAATATATAAAATAAATATAAAAAGTATAAATCTTTGTTTACTATGGTTGCAAATATCAAAAAATTTTTATATGTGACACGGCACCAGAGTTAAGTTAGGGTTTGCTGATACGCCGAGCTCAAAAGGTTCACCATCACTGGTTTATTTGTTTGTTTTTTTGTCTGTTTGTTTATTTATCTGAATTCCCTAAAGAGCCAAAAGTAAGGTCCCCAGGACCTGGGAGTCAACCTTGGAACCATTCTCATTCAAGAACTGCCTACTATTATCATGGAAGGATTAATAGCCTAGTTGCCCAAAGGATGGAGTCCCACCCAGCCTCCTACTTCCCCATACCCATAATCCCTACTTCCCCATGTAAACTTTGTTTTACTCTACAAAGCAGCTGGTTTTTGGGGGGCTGCAGAGCAGATTTTTATGGATGACCTGCTGCTCTCCCATACTGCCGGCAGTATTGGAATAAACACTCATATATGATTTTTTTTAAAAAAGTTAATTGTGTTTTGAACCTAGAAAACAAGATTTTGACTTAGACATGGTAAATGGTTTACTTGAGGAGCTACTGAATAGATAGTAATAATGTAGTCCACTCTGTTCTTTGGGGTAAAATGTTGGGAGTTTCAACACATAAACAACGGAAATTTCGAAGCAATGAATCACTATCTTCTACATAGTATATAGAAATTAAACATGTTTATTTATTCAGAAAATAAAAAAAATGTTTAGCAAGCACATTCTCACAACCCCTATCAAAAGTCTACTTCATGGCCTGGGCCTTGGTATGAAATGCAAGATTTTTAAAATAAGAATTTACTTAATATGCATATAATTCTGTGTGCTGTCATCAAGCTGGCATTTCACACTGCAGCATTGAGAATTATAAGCAGGGATAAAATAAATAAATTTTCGAATTGGTTTTCTTTCCAGCAGACATCAACTAGCATCAACTTTAGTCAAATGCATTCAATCATTCATAAAATATTTACAGGTAAATCTACCTTTTTTTAGGCATTATGTATGATTTTGGGGATACAGGAGTAGTTATAAATGTGCAGGTTTCTGGAAGAGAGAAGTTAGGAAAAGTTCTCACAGGGTAATAACAGTTGAGTCTTGATGAAATAGAAGTGGCTGATGTTAATTTGAGCCATAAATTTGGGAAAGAACAAATAGTCAGATGTGGTTAAAACAAAAATACCTTGAGGGGAAAGGCAGAACATGAAGCTTAAGTGATAGTATGGGCAGGGGATATCAGTCAGGGCAATGCTGTTAAGGGGTCTGAATACTATCTGGCCGACCCATGATTCCCCACTGCACATATCCTCACCATAGTCAGCCACAGGTATTGATTCAAAGTCATTGAGTAAAATCTTTATGTGTATTAGGAAAATCTAGAAAGGCAACAAAAGCCATGTAAGGATTGTAAGCAGAAATATCACTTGTCTAATGTGTTTTACCCTATCCTATCTAATAAAAGAGAAACATGGCAATTAGCCGTACCCCCGCTACCCTTCCCATTGGCTAAACAGGGCAATATGCAAATTAACTGCCAGCCAAGATGGCGGCCCGCAGCCAGGCAGCTTGAAGCGAACAGGAGGCTTGCTTGCTTCAGTGATGGAGGAAGCTAACGTTCCCTGCCTGCCGCTGCTGGCCTCTGAGCTTGCAGTTTGAAACATTGTTACAAATATAGAAGCTAAACAAAACCCCAGAAACCTGCTTTCAGCCAGCCAGGCTTCAGCCAGCAGGACCGCAACATTGTTTCAATTATAGAACAAATGTAGATCCCTGCTTTCAGCCAGCCGGGATCTCAGAGCTGGAGTGAGCAGGACCAAAACAGTGTTACAATTATAGAACCCAAACAAACCAGATACCTGCTTTCAGCAGCTGAGGCCTCAGAGCTGGAGCCAAGCCTCAGAGCTAAAGCTGGCCCAGAATAAAAAAGAAAAGAAAAAAAGGAGCGGTTGGGAGCTT
>NW_005357846.1:3369371-3423994 GCF_000412655.1 Myotis brandtii | reverse complement strand
ACCCCCTGATCCGCCCTGCTCTGTGTGTGACAGGGGGTGGCGCCCCAACTCCCCAATCAGCCCTGCTCTGAGCCCGACCAGGGGCTGCACCTAGGGATTGGGCCTGCCCTCTGCCACCCGGGAGCAGGCCTAAGCCAGCAGGTCGTTATCTCCTGAGGGGTCCCAGACTGCGAGAGGGCACAGGCCAGGCTGAGGGACCTCCCCTCCCCTCTGAGTGCACAAATTTTTGTGCACCGGGCCTCTAGTCCTATATAATAAAAGACTAATATGCAAATCGATGGAATGGCAGAATGACCGCTTGCTATGATGCACACTGACCTCCAGGGGGCAGATGCTCAATGCAGGAGCTGCCCCCTGGTGGTCATTGCACTCCCACTGGGGGAGCACCGTTCAGCCAGAATCCAGGCTAACATCTGCTGGGCACAGCAGTGGTGGTGGGAGCCTCTCCCGCCTCTGCAGCAGTGCTAAGGATGTCCAACTGCTGGCTTAGGCCCACTGACCATGGGAGCAGGCCTAAACCATCAGTCAGACATCCCCCGAGGGCTTCCGGACTGCAAGGGTGCAGGCTGGGCTGAGGGACCCCCACCTAAGGGCACGAATTTCATGCACTGGGCCTTTTGTATAATGCTATAATTAGATGTACAAAAAGAATACTGTTTGCACAGTTACATCCCTCCAGAAACAGAGGATATCCCCTTTACAAGTATTATTTGGATCAATATCCAGTACTTCACAAAGTCTCTATATGCATAGTCTTATATTCTCCTATACATTCAATCCAATAATAATTTGCTGTATGTGTATCATTTGAAACAACAATTATAATAAGTATACATTAAAATCTCCAAATTTTTTGTCCAGACATTCTAAAATTTCAAAGTAATTTTTCAACCCTCAATCTCTGGTTTGTGCATCACAGCGGAAGTCATTAATCGGTATTAATTCCTTAGCACATTTATTTTCTTTATTTTGTTTATGGAATATAGAGGGGAAAAGATAAGGAATGAAAAGTCAAAGATCATATTTCTACTCCCAGCAAAGCAAGTCACTAGCCATGTTACCTTGGGACTGTTAATTGGGATAATAGTACTTACCTTGCCTAATTTTTACCAGTATCACATGAGACAATAAATATAAAAGGCCTTTGTCAGGCTTTAGCAGAGAGGAACAAAAGGATTTACCAATTTACCAGAAAATGACTTAGCCAAACTCCCCAGTTTGACTGGAGAGAATCCATAAAGAGCCAAATGTTCAGAAAACTGTGAGGGAGGTCAGGCCCTATGAAAAGTTCCAAACTTTTCATAGTGAACTACCTTTATATAATGTCCTTCAGAAGCTGAGCTGAAAATTGCTCTCTATTAGAACAATGAGATGGATTTTTATGAAAGTTAGGAAAAGTTCTTGTTTACATATAAATTCATATTAAATGTAGGGTACACAATTGAGCTTTATAAAATCCTATATAATAAAAGCATAATATGCTAATTAGACCAGACATCCTTCCGGACAACCTTCCAGACAAAGCCAGAGCTGTGAGGGAAGCCCGGGTCCCGGGTGCTGGAGGAAGCCCAGGTCCTGGGTGCCAGAGGGAAGCCAATGCCAGCAGCAGGGGGAAGGAAGGCCTACTCTTGCACGTATTTTGTGCATCGGGTCTCTAGTATATTTAATAAGTAGTACTATTAGAGATGATAACAGGATAAGCCACAGAAATCAAACACCTTCCATTGCTATTTACATAGACTGTGAATTCTTTGTGAGCTTCCTTTATTTATCTTTGTATTCCTAAAACTGTGCAGTGCTTTTCTCAATAGTATTTATGTAATTGATTTTAAACAGGTTGATAGTTAAAACAACTTTGTGATATATGCATAAAGCATTGCAAATACTAAGTGAACTAAATAGAAGAACCCAACTGTTCCAACATTATATCTAAGTACATTAACTTACTATCCAGCAAAAAGTGTGGTATAAAGTTTTTATAGGAATTTTAAATAAACAAAAATGACATTAACTTTAATGTCCCTGTTTAAAATTTATGTAAAATGGAGGTAAGGGGAACTTAAGTGTCTAAATAATCATCAGTTTAGAATATTTCATACCTTGGAAAACTGATGTCTGGCATCTTTCTGGAAGAAATAAGAGTACATTATATGTATATGATAGAAGATGAAAAAAGTTGAGTCAACAATTTCCCCATTAACCCTTCTAAAGAGCATTCTGAAAAAAAACACTTCAATAATTACACACGCTATGGTTGAGAAAATGCCTACAATGACAATGATCCTATATAATAAAAGGCTAATATGCAAATTGTCCCCTCAACTGGGAGTTGAACCAGGAGTTCGATCAGGGGGCAGGGCTGCCCAGCCAACCACCCGTGGCCCCTCCCCCTGGACCAGCCCAGCCCAATTGGCCCCGATTGGGGTGGGCCAGCCGGACCCCACTCATGTAGGAATTCATGCACTGGGCCCCTAGTTTTTTATAAAGTTTCTGACCAACAGACCAAAGACAACCCACAGAAGAAAGCAATTATTTCCAAATTAGTTTGCTTCTAAATATATATTTTTAAAAACCTGAGGAGATCGTTTATATGTAAGTTAAAATAAAGTTAAGCTTAAAATAATAATAATAATAATAATAATAATAATAATAATAAAGAATTGATTACAATTATAAAATTAATTTCAAATGAAAAAATATAATGAATGCCTATTTAATATCAAGAATTCTATCTTGTACAAGAGAAACCATGATGAAGAAAACTACATAGCCATTTCTCTCAAGGAACTAAAATCAGGTAAATTATGTTTTTTATTTAATACCTATTTAAACAAATACCTATGAGGTATATTGTATTAAGTATTGTAGGCATGGAATGTTATAGGATCTCAGAAATATACAAATTTAAGCTTTCTTCTTAACCCATCTTCTATATTTTAAACTTGTTCCATTTCTAGTCCTAAGTCCCCACTTTACTAGTATACTCTATTACTAAACAATCTTACCTATTCCTGTAGTTTTAAGTAACATTTATAGTCCAACAATTCCAAAATTTCTCTTTGCAGCCAAGACTTCTCCTTTGAGCTTCAAACTTGTATAGCTAACTCTCTATTTAATGTCTTCAAGAGACTGTCTCACAGGCATATCAAATTAAATGTCTTTATCAGTTATGGTTCTTAGTTGCAAGCAACAGAAGCTGATTCTGGATGAAAAATCAAAGAAGAATTTTAAAAAGGATACTGAGAAGCTCACAGAATTATTGGGAAGGCTACAAAACCAGGTTCAGGGCTAAATTTCTGGGGAAAATAATCAGAACCACAAAACAAGACTGCCCTGTTGAGAAAACCACAGCATCTGCTGTTATTAAACTATGGAAGTTCCTTTTTGCATGACTGCCATAAAGTTAAGTTTTCCAAAAGTGGCCTCCAGCTCTGATGTCCAAACCCTGGAAGACGATCTTGAAACTACTGTTCCCACCCATGGAATGAAGCTAAGGGAGTCCATTAACATAATTTCTTCAAGAGCCAACTGACCTCCTTCATGAACTCATGCAACATCAAGTTGCAAAGAAAGCCAGAAATGGCATTTTTTGGTTTCTATCTTAGGGAGACAGAATTTATAAAGCAGAAAACATTTCCAAACATAGCAGTGGTGCTGAAAGGTATAGAACACACAGATAAAGCATATTGTATATCACAATATCCAAACAGAACACTTCATTTTCCCTTCCTACAAACCACTACACTTTTAGTCTTTTACATTTTGTATAATCTCAACAACATTAACACTGTTGTTCAACTCAGAACTTAAAAATTTTCTTCAAATTGTCTTCTTCATTCCCACATCGAATCCATTACTAAGTTCTGTTCCTCTAGATATATCTCAACGTCATCTACATCTTTACATATCCACTATTACTATTTGTGTAGATCAGGGGTCAGCCAGCTGTTTTGTGAAAGTCCTTATAGCAAATATTTTAGGCTTTGTGGTCTACATAGAGTCTGTTACATATTCTTACAGCCTTTAAAAATGTAAAAATCATTTCTAGTTTATGAGTCATGTGAAGCAGATCACAGGTAGGTTTGAATCCACAGGCCTTAGTTTACTGAATTTGGTCTAGCCCATGCTACCTTCAACTAATTCCTAAATAGACACTAAAAGTTCCATGTGACTTGCCCTCTCTGCTTCATTATTCATATTCAATCCATTCACAAACAACAATATGAGTGGTGTTTTGAAACCATAAATCTGATAGTGCTTTGTTCCTTCTTAAAGTTCTTTACTGGTTGCTCATTGCACTTAGCTTAAATACAAAACTGTTAAGTGGCCTTCAAGGTCGGTAACCATCTGGGTCCTGTTGATCTGATTACACTTACTGCACGCTCATTAGATATCAGGGACATCAGCCCTACTTCACTCCCCTGAATGCCAAACTCTGTCCCAACTCAGGGATTTTGCCTCTTCTCTACCTGGAATCATCTTACTTTTCCTTCAACTTTGAGGGCTCAAAGTTACTCCCTCTGGGTCTTTTCTGGCCATCCCCAACAAAATTAGGCTCTTACCATTTTCTTTCTAAGAATACCCTGTTATTTGCCTGTATACTATATTTCTATATCTGCAGTTATATAATTGTTTCTTTACTTTTTTATGCCTGCCTCCTCTTTTAGAAGGTAAATTCCAAGAGAACAAGACCAGATCTGATTTCTTCATTGCTATAAATTCCATGTCTAGCATCTTACCATATTCTCAAATATTTATTTGTTGAATAAATGAAAAATAAAGGAATATATAAGTCCAGCTGGAGATATTTAAGAAATGTTTGTGTAGCTTGTGGAATTTAAAACATGCCTTGAACATCGTGAAAAATTTAGAAATAAAAATTAGTAAAGTTTCAGATGGAAAATATAGGACAAATATAGAAAAGAATGAACTAGAGTTACATGTTAAGTAGGGGATATATAATGAAATCATCTTAGAAAAATAAGTTGGAAACAAATTTTTTAAAGTCTTGAGTGTTGAGATAAGGAATATACTTTATAGTCTAATAGAGTATTCTCATATAATATTCCCAAAGGAAGACTGTGGTAGAAAGAATCTAAGGTGTCCCCACTGGTCCCTACTTCCTGGTATTCAGATCCTTGTTCTTATCCCCTCCTCTTGAGTGCAGGCAGGGCATGTGATTTGTTTCTAACCAATAAATCATGGCAAGGTGATGAGATGTCACTTCCATGGTTACTCTACTGTAAGTCTGTAATATCAGTCTTGCTAAGGAATATTCTCTCTTGCTGGTTTTGGTAAAAAAAAAAAAAAAAGTTGCCCATGTTGGGTGACTCATGTGGCAGGGTACGGAAAGTCACCTCTGGAGACCACCAGCAAGAAACTGAGGCACTCAGTCCTGTTTGTGGTACTTCCTTACTGCAGCCCTAGCAAACTAATACACAGGAATTATTTTAGGTAGCATCTACTTTTTTTTAAAGGAACATCTATTAACATCTGAAAGACTACTGGAAATTTGCAGAACACAGTTTAAGAAACATTGCAGTACACAATGTAGGTGATAAATCGTTGAACCAGGGTAAGGCACAGTTAAAGCTAGTTAAGCAAATTTCTCTATATTCTCTGTTTTCCTTGATAAGAATATAATAATTATATTCTGACTGAAGATATAATATTCCTTAATAAGAAAATGATATTTCACTACATTTCTCACTGGGTCTTTAATCTATCTCTCTTGAAAGATTTGCCATTATGCATTGCTCAGACCTGCATTCAATATGTCAAGGCACTCCCCAAAAGTCATTTTCTTATCGATTATATTTCATAAATGATAATTCTTAAAAGGCAACTATCAAAAATTAGTTTAAATGTTCTAACATGTGAAGCATAGTGAAGTAAAGCCATTTTCAGCAGTTAGGAATATGGCTTTGTTTACCGTGAAACATGTACATGTATATAAAATCAGGAACAGAGATTTTTTTTTTTAATGCAATGAACTCAAAGGACTATTTATTGGAGTTGGCAGTATCACTCCATAGTCTTTTGTTTGGAGAAACTTGATTGAAATTATTGCCATGGCTTTTGTTGCCCTATCTTTTTGGTTCATATCAAGGTTGTGTATTCTCTTATGTATAATAAATGTCAAACTCTTTCTGGGTGGCTTTTTAGATAATAAATTTGGTTTTTAGCTACTGATTGCCAAGTTTTGGTTGCAAAATCAGGCTTCTGAGACACAGTTCTCAGAAGCTTTGATCACATATTTTTAGCTGGATGTGTTTGGAATGGTTTGAGAAACAGTCATTGCTTACTGGGGGTTCTTATCCAGTAGTCCCTTCCTCCTTCATGATTTAGCTCTTCCTATGAGCCTCCTACATCAAGCTCATGGGATCCGTCTGTTGACCTCTGACTGGTCCTTAGTTTTATTTATCCATTAGCAACAACTTATAGTCCATTGCACTGATTCAAGGTATGATATTTTATCAAGGAAAGATCGTTTCTACATTTTTTTCTCCCTTAAAATAGTTTTTTTTTCTACAAATAAGGTTTCCATGTTCATTACTTCCCTAAAAGAAATCTCACCAGAGTCATCAATGACCTCCATATTGCAAATCCTTAGACTTCTTTCAATACCCTTTGCATCTGCTGTCTGAGCCCTCTGAATTTCTGAGGTTTTTGACACCCCTGAGCTTCTTTTCCTTTGGATTACCTAACAATGCTTCCTCAGTTCTTCTATTACCTCTTTACTTAAATGTTCTCGATATCCATGATTATATCTTTCTCTGCCTATTCTTTATAACTATTAATGAACCTTAGATTTTTTTTCCCCCCTAATAACCAGTCCTATGCTCCATGTTCTCCTAGGAGGATCTTAATTAACACCATTATTCCAAAACAGCCATCCAATGACTAAGGATGACAACATTTGTGTCTCCAGTTCAGACTATTTTACCTCACATCTACACATCAGCAAAACAGAACTCATCAACTCAGCTTTCCTTTCCCACTTGTCATCAAACCTGTTTTTTTCTCCTGCAATCATTATCTTGCCATCTCAATTAACTGTGTCAATATTCTTTAAGATCAGGGAGACATTTTATACCAAATTGTCCGCATCTATTCAATCAACTTAATGATTCTCCTATCCAGTTTATCACTCTCTACACTACTGCTTACTGCTCTAATCAAGCCCTCATCAACACTCACCTGGGTTATTGCAGTCACTTTCTTTTGTATCTACATCCAATCTGGGATCACTTTGATTCATCTTACATACTACTGCCAAATAATCTTTCTAAAAGGCTATTCTTATATTATCTCATTGCCTACACTATGTAGAGAGCTATAAACCTGGAACATCATTCCTGATCTGGCCCTTGTTTTCGGCTCTGGCTGGATCTCCCCCTTTCTTTGCCATCATTATCCCCATATTTTCTATCCTCCAGCCATGCAAACTTCTTTATTTCTATAATGAACCCTTCCATACCCATGCTTACCCTGCCTAACCTACTAGAATCCCCTTGTCCCAGACATGCCCACTTGTCTATATCGTGTGCCTGAAGAGTAGATCATCATTGCTCATGACTCAGTGTAAGCAGTTGCTCTTCTCAGACTGCTTTCTAAAAGTACCAGGTAAGGCTGGTCACTTCTTGTCAGGCCCCTTTAACCATAGAGTATCCCCCCAAAATGTGTACACACACATTTTGAATGGGTAGGGTTTATTAAAATACATTTCATTTTCAAAATTGAGCTATCAGCTCTTAAAGTGCATATACATTTTGGGGGGACACCCTGTATTTGTATTATAACATCACTAGAAGCCCGGTGCATGAAAATTCATGCACTGGAGGGGGG
Source organism: Myotis brandtii (assembly GCF_000412655.1). Classification (NCBI taxonomy): domain Eukaryota; kingdom Metazoa; phylum Chordata; class Mammalia; order Chiroptera; family Vespertilionidae; genus Myotis; species Myotis brandtii. The sequence continues at coordinate 3,416,146 of NW_005357846.1, read as the reverse complement.
GGGTGGTCCCTCAGCACGGCCTGCCCCCTCTCACAGTCCGGGAGCCCTCAGGGGTGGGAGGCAACCCAGCGGAAGGCAATGCCCCCATCACACCTCTGCTGCTGCCACTGCCGGCAGTGCAAGCCTCGGCCATCCCTGGTTACCTGAGCCTCTGTTGGCCCTGGGTGTCTGGGAAGCCAACATCTGAGGCTTGCCTGCACCTCGGGCCAGCCCTGGGCAGCTGAGGGCCTGAGGGCGGGTCTGGCTGCACCATGCACCTGCTGCCCCCCCCACCCCCCCACAGCTTGGCTGAAAGGACTGTGGGACTCTGGCGGAAGGCACAAGACTAGCTGATGGGACTGGGCACTGCCATCTTGTGGCTATGGGTGCCGCCATCTTTGTGATGGCATGGCAGTTAATTTGCATATTCCCTCTTTATTAGATAGGATAGTCACTCCTCTTCAGTGCTACTGAAGGTATGGTCCATGGATGAGCATGACCTGAGTGGTTGTTAGAAATCCAATTCCACCCCCTGCTCCCACACTAATATTCTGAATCAGAGTCTCTGGGGCTAAGATCAGGACTTGGTGCTTTAACAAGCTCTTCAGGTCATTCTCATGCTCACTAAGGTTTGAGATGCACTGCTCTGTAAATGTATTTGTTGCTGAAGATCTTAAAATTAAAGATTTAATTTGGCAGGTGGAAGTATGGCAGTAAGATGATATGAAAGACACAAGAGGAGCTAGTGGGAGAATTACTGGCTAGCCAAGAAACAAAATTCAGAGGGTAGCAAAGATTTTCAAATTAATTTTCCAATCCCCAAGTATCTCTACATGCAAAGGTCTTAATATTACATTAAAGTTCATAGCATTACAAGATGCTCTGGAACTAGGCATTTACACAACAGTACACCTTACACTTGAAGTATGAAACTGTCTTAACATCTAGGAATTCTTTTGCTCAGTCTTTCTCATCACTTCCATTCCTCCTATTCCATTCTGCAACTTCCAGCCTCAGTTGTCATCCCTCTGCTTTTTCTTTACAGCTGTTCTGTACCCCCGTTAAATATTAAAAGGTCACCTGAGAGTGAACAGAACTTTTCTCAATTCCCCACTCAACGTGTCTGAGAGAGAATTACACCTTTACCACACCTACACAATGAAATGGCAGCAACATGACAAAATTGATGTGTATCTTACTAAGGACTTTTTCCTTGTAATGAATTTTGTTGAAAAGTCTGTACATTTTTACCTCTTACAAGTTTTGACTAGCTTTCCTGAAATTGCCATATGGCTACACAATGCTGGTACAGAGTTTCAGGATTTATTAGGTACCAATCCTGATCTCAGTTTCAGGTAATCAGGAAACACAGCAGTCATAGTTCAGCTATTATGAGGTAGGAAAGAAGCAATGGAAAGCTGGTCAGCAATTTTCAGGAATGAAACTGGGGATGTGAAAGAAATGCATAACACAAACAGTGAGCTAAATTTCAGAGGATACCAGTTATAAAATACCATCACTGTCATCCCAGTATGCACACAGTACACCTGCCCCCATCACATCCCCCCTGCTTAAAAGAGCAAATTTATTCACACAGTCTGTACCATCAACAATGATATATTTAGCCATTGCTTCTCTGGAGAAATAATGAGATAATAAGCAGTGGGTGGAAATTTTGGCAAGAACTGGTAATTGCAGTATTCATAACAGAAGATGGTCCCCATTGCTTCATGTTTAAGTGAAGCTATCCTGGAAGTAGCTTTATTTCCACTCCTGATTCAGCAAAAAAGTTCTGGTTCCTTGTGATAAATTTCTGTGCTATAGGTGCCACAATATATATATATTTTTTTCATTTCTAAAACTTTTGCTATATCTTACAAAAATATTTGTATAATTACTTGTAGATATCTTCATTGATCATTAATTCATCATTAATACAAATAGTATTATATTTTAAATACTTACATTTTCACTAATTTTATCAATTACTTTTGACTGATGGAAAATAAAGTTGCATTATGGCATAAACATCTACATGATTTAGTTTTCTGACTGCAAGTTACTCTCAGTATATTTATAGAATAACATTTTTTTTTTCATTTCCTTTCCAATTACCCATAAGTAAACTGTCATTTTGTAATATCAGAAATCTAGTTAGAATTTGGTCACCATGAAAAAATACATACTATATATGTATAATATGTATATACACATATTATAACTAAAGGTGCCAGTAATTTTATGTAATTTTTTCTATCAGTACATTTCTCTTCTTCCTCCCCATCTCATAGCCCAAATAGTAAATAATCTACTATGATTGCTCCAGCCCTCATACAACATTCCAAGCCTTAGTTGTTGGTTCTATGACTCAATCTCAGAGGAAAGAGAGTTTAGCTGCAATGTCAGTTGTTAATTTGCCTAGTTTCAGTGTCATACATAAAAACCAGGCATTGCCCTAACTGGTTTGGCTCAGTGGATAGAGCATTGGCCTGCGGACTCAAGGGTCCCAGGTTCGATTCCGGTCAAGGGCATGTACCTTGGTTGCGGGCACATACCCAGTAGGGAGTGTGCAGGAGGCAGCTGATCGATGTTTCTCTCTCATCGATGTTTCTAACTCTCTATCCCTCTCCCTTCCTCTCTGTAAAAAATCAATAAAATATATTTTAAAAACAACAACAACAACAACAAAAACCAGGCATTTTTCTACATGGACTAGCCTACATAGCTGACATGGGATTAAAGCACTCTTTCTTCTAGTTTTATCATTGGAACATACTCTGTGGGAACAAAGGAAGAGTTCCATATTACGCTGGATTGAATTCCTAGAAGTAGCCTCTTAGCACAGGAAGCTAACCTTTGCTAAACACTAACTGTGTGCTAGACACTGGGCAAAGTTCTTTATAGGCACTTAAGCCTTACTACAACTCTTGAAGAAAGAATAATCATTACACACATTTGACATGTGGAAAATGATGTAAATTGTGCAAAGTTACAACAACAGTACATGATAAACCTAGTGTAAAAACCATGAAGTTTAACATCATAGAATGTACAAAATAACTAGACTTCTTTTTCTCTAAAGGTTTGAACTCAAGTCCTAATGAAATTAATGCCAAATTGCCTTTGGAATGATGCTATAAAGTGTTAAAAAGACTATTTGCACTTCCTACTTAAGGTAGTAGTAGTTGGAGTAGTGTGATAGATAGTATTGTCTATCTAACCCCAAACCCATTTCCAAATATACATTTTCTCACTTGTAAGCCTTCACTTATAGGGGATACCAAAACTAATTCCCCCCCCCTTCCTCATTTTCCCTTGTACCAAAAAGGAGCCAGGTGACATAATTTCATTCATTGATGTGTATAATTAGAAGTTACAATGGGCTCCTGGGAAAACTTCTGCTTTTTCTGATAAAAATGATACAGAAGTAGAACTCCTAGGACAGAAGCTCAGCAAATTCTGTCTACGAAATGCAATGATAAAACTGCACAAATGTGTCAAAAACAATGTCTGCGCCCTGAAAATCAACCAAAGACATACAACAAATGGGAAGCTTTAATTCATGAAAAACTACTGATATTCAGATAAAAACAGTGGGACTCTGTGGTATTTTAGCCTGAGATTGCTCCTATCCCACTCCCAGCTCCATCAGCGTAGCAGTTGAACCAGAAGGAGCCAAGCTGTGAGAAACCTCTGCTGCCTGAGGGAGATTACTTGATTTGGAGCAAAACACATCCCCAGGAGTGCTGTCAAAATAATATCAATCTTGGTGGCAATGATTCAATGGAGACCAACATCACAGGTAGTCAGAAGTTTTTATACTCGTGTGTCCAGCAATAGACTAGTATAATAGTCACAAATTTAATACATATACCCCCCAAATTAAACAACTACATTGGGTCTTGATATGTATTCATATATCTTTGTGGGCTAGAAGCCAGAACTTAATACATATATCCAAAGAATGAGTCAATCATACTGGGCCTTGGTAGGCATTCACATATGTACAAGGGTGTATATGTGCTTAGTAGGCATGAGAAAGTTCCATCAATATCTATTTTTTCTGTGACTGTGAGACCTGATACAGAGAGAAGACATGAGAGGGCCTAGCAAGAAGTAAAAGATAGGGCACACTTGCAAACTGCCTGCACTTTGAATGCATTCCATAATCCACACGCAAATCCACTGGCAAAGGAAGGAAAATGTATTTAGCTCAAGGTGTTTAAACACAATTTTAGTCAATCACTGTCTGACCACTGAGGTATGTTGATTTGTCTCTAAGATGTCAGGCTTGAAATAAAAGAAAAACCTGAACAGACATCAACGGCCACACACTGAGAAAGAGAAATACTATAGAATTGGTCCTTGCAAGTCACTAAACAAACAAAACAAACAAACAAAAATAACAACCATCCCTGGGAAGAGGGGGAATCAGAATCTAGATTTGCTACAAAATAGTTTCAAAGTTTGCAGCTAAAAATGAAAAGTATGGAGATTCAGGAAAGTATGATACATGCATAGGAAAAATAGCAGTCAATAAAAATTGTCTCTTAGGTGTACCTGGATGTTGAATTTAGAAGCCTCCAAAGCAGCTATTATAAACATTTTCAAAGAATTAACGAAAATCATAAGGACAATAATACATTGACAGTGACTATCAATAGACATATAGAAATTATGAGAACCAATTGGAGAGTCTTCAGTTCAAAACATAATAATGAATTAAAAAATTACGAGGGATGTTTAAGAGCATTGGTGAGTTGACAGGAGAATCAACAAACTTGAAAACAGAACAACAGAAATTATCTAATCTTAAAAAAAGAAAGAAAAGGTAATAGGAGAAAAATCAGAGCCTCGAATACCTGTGCACTACCATCAAATACCTATGCAAAAATGATAGGCATAAAAGAAAAAGAAAAACAAAAGGGGCAGAAAGAATATTTGAAAAAACAATGTCCAAAAACTTCATGTTTATTGAAAACCATTACCTTATATATCCAAACATTCAACATACTCCAGGTTGGATAACTTTTAAAAAGATACATACCTACACACTTGAAACCTAACTATTCAAAGGCAAAAACAAAGAGAAAATCTTGGCTCATAAGGCAGTTTCATTTTTACTTTCTTGAGGTAATTCATACTGCCTTCCACAATGGCTGCACCAATCTGCATTCTCACCAACAGTGCACAAGGTTCCCCTTTTGTCCACATCCTCACCAACACTTGTTGCTGATTTATTGATGTTAGCCATTCCAGCAGGTGTGAGGTAACATATCACCATGGCACTTCTGGGGATTTCTCCAAAGAAACCCAAAGCACTAAGAATATATGCACCTCTAGGTTAATTGCAGAGTTATTTACAATAGACAAGGAGTCAGCCCAGGTATCCATTAGTAGATGGGTGAATAAAACAGCTATGGTACATTTACACAATGGAGTATGGCTCAGTGGTAACAGGGAAGAAGTTTACTCTTTGGGACAGCATGGATGGATCTGAGAACATTATGCTGGGTGAAATAGGCCATTTGGAGAAGGACAGGTACCATATGAGTTTACTCATCTGTGGAATTTAATGAATAAACTGAACTAACAAGCAAAACGGAGACAGACTCATAAATAGAGAGCAGGCAGACAACTCTGATTGGGGTGGAGAGGAGGGCAGAATTGAGCAAAACAAAAAAGAGAAAGAACTCATGGACACTGACAACAGTGTGGTGACTAGGGGGTATAGTAGGGAGGATAAATGGTGATGGAAAAAAATTAAAAAATAAATAATATAATACTAAAATAATGCTCTGTGTTTAGCACAGAATCTAAAACATAGGATGCACTCAATAAATATTTGATGAATGAAAAACAAATAAGAGAAAATCTTGAAAGCAGCAAGAGGAAGATGACTGATCACATAAGGAAGAACCACAATGAAATAAACAGCAGCTAACATCTCATTAAAAAAAAAAATGGAGACCAGAAGTTACTGAGATGACATATTCAAAGAGCAAAAGAATAAAACCACATGCACACAACTATCACCTAATGATTCCATATCCTGCAAGATTATTCTTCAATAAATGAAAGTGAAATAGTGATTCACAGATATCCAAAAATGTATAAAACAAAAACAATTTAAGAAAGAAATACACAATTTAATTAGCAATAGTTAGAGACCTCAATACTCACTCTCATTAACTGATAGAACAGCTAGAGAGAAAATTATCAGATGTAGTAGAACAACATTACCAACCATTGAACCTAACTGATATCTATGAACACTTCATCCAACAATAAAATCCTCATATTTTCAAGCATACCATACATAAATATCTCCCAAGGTAAACAATATGTTAGGCTATAAACAAGTCAAAATAAATATAAAACTATTGAAATCATTCATTATAGTGGAAGTATATACTTTTAAAACATATTAGATATTAACAGCAGAAAGAAATGGGGAAATTCCACAGATATTAAGAAACTAAACAAGACACAAAGAACTTATGTACCAATGAAAAAAAATGAGAAGAGACATTTGAAAGATTTAAAACTAAGTGATATAATATAATAATGTATGATATACAAATAAAGCAGAGCCTAGGAAAACTTGATATCTTTAACTGCCAATAAAGGAAGACTAGATTAAAATCAATAATCTGCTACTGCAACAACAGTTTTTAAGTGCCTCAAAAACTTAAGCATACAATTAGCATATGACCCAGCAATTCCACTTCGAGTTATATACCTAAGAGAACTAAAAATTTTATGTTCTCATAAAGAAAAGCTCAGGCCAAATGGCTAGGCCAAGGAATTCTATCAAATATTTAAAGAAGAAATAATACCAACCCTTTATAAGCTTTTCCAGAAAAATACAGGAGGCAACACTTTCCAACTCATTCTATGAATTCAGTATTATCCAGATACCAAAAGCCAGCCACAGAATTCATAGGAAAACTGGAGATCAATATGCTTCATGAATATTGATATCAAAATATATTCTCAATAATCTATAGCAACATATAAATTCAGCAACATATAAAAGTATTATACACAATGGCCAAGTGAGATTTAGCTCTAGGATGAAAAATTGGTTTAACACCTAAAAATCAATTAATTTAATACACCATATTAATAAAATAAAATTACAATCTTCTCAATAGATGGGAAAAAACACTTTAAATAATATATAACATTCATTCATAATTTAAATTTTCAAAGTAGAAATGAAAGAACATTTTCAAAGTAAAAATGAAAGACTATATCTATATCATATTTATGGTGGCAGTAGAAATGGGACATGCATAAGTAACCAAAAGGAACTTAAAAAAATATAAAATAAACAATACTGAAACCAGACAAAAACACAGAGGGCAAGAAAGCCAAGATTAAGTATTTTTGAGTAAAGATTATTGTCTCAAAAATATTTTATCCTGATGGGTCCTTTTTTATGTGTACCTCCAGTTTCTAGCTTTACTAATAGTTTCCGTTAGTAATAATGAATTCTGTTTATGTATAAAAATGATTTTATTGATAACTTGCATTAGGCCATATGCTTTATATTAGTTTTTGCTTATTCATAATAAGATATTTTTACTGAATATTCTACAATCTATTGCTGCTCCTGTCAAAAACCAAGAGAAATAATGGTAAAATATTTGGCCAAGGTAACTGTGCAAAGTATGACTGTAAAACCAAAGCCCTCCAATTGTTATGTGTGGAAAATAGCTCTATAACTTAACTATTACCAAAGACTTGATTCAATCTGCCATCCTAAGTACAGAGAACTCTGGTTTTGAGTCAAGATGTTTTTAACAGCTATATCATACAGCTATACATAGATGCACCTGAAATATAATTACAAATGCTTAACATTATGACCCATGCAAAAACTGATTTTATTATCCCTAAAATTATGTTTAGATAAATGAAAAAGAGGTTGTTTAAATACGCAGTGCTATATTAAATGTCAGAAACATGAAATTTATTGAGGTGATATTAAAATAGGTGATGTTTAAATAGCTTAAGTAAAGTGATTAGCATATGAAAATGCACTCTAAAATTTCTCAAGTAGCTATTCAAAGTACAAATCAGGACTTTAAAACACCAGATTTTAAAATGCAATGATGTTTACTATATAATGACTATATATCAGCTTTTTTATTAATTGTGCACAATGGTATATCATATTAATTTTATTGTGTTATTATTTGCATGAAGAGATTACTTATAGTTATTAAGGGAAACATAATTTGGAATTTTTTGACTTACAAGTTTAAAAATGTTTGCCCTTAATGTTTTTTTAAAGTAAGATTTTGCAATTAATTCCCAAAGCAAAAAGTAAATAAATTAAAGTAAGAAAGCTCTGAAAAAAATTTTAAACCCAAATTCACTTGTAATGGGTTTTTCTCTGAATGTGTGACTAGAAATTCAGCAAATAAAATTTTAAATGCCGAATTATGTATCCTTTAATGAAGTTGTTCTCATTATAATAAATGCAGCTTTTATACTTTTACTTTTCCCAGAATTTTTCACTTGAAATAAAAATAAATGCCACAATTTAAAGAACCAGACTATTTAGTATAGGACTCCTGAAACAAGCCCTATAAATCAATGAAAAATAATGATGAGTCATCATTACCGTGCAAGAATGTGAATGCCCTTACATCCATTTCTTAATTTAGCTCCAGGGCCCCTCAACAAATCCTAGTTCCTCCATTATGCTCTTTGATTCAATAGCAGGAAGCAGTATTTCTCACTCTTCTTTTAGAACTGCATCTGTTGCTTCTTCAAGGCAATTATCATTTTTGTGCTCTACAGTGGTTTTTTTCTAAAGTTTAAAATTCAACTCTGATACTTCCTATAATACCTAGCAACGTATTTTGAGCACATAATCAAAAATATCTATTGGACTCAAATTAGTAATCTGATGTTCTCACTCTTCTTTTAGAACTGCATCTGTTGCTTCTTAAGGCATTTATCATTTTTGTGCTCTACAGTGGGTTTTTTCTAAAGTTTAAAATTTAACTCTGATACTTCCTACAATACCTAGCAAAGTATTTTGAGCACATAATCAAAAATATCTACTGGACTCAAATTAGTAATCTGATACATTCTGCCATCAAACCCTGTGCTCTTAAATAATCTGATAAATTCTTGCAGCTTTTCTCTTTACCCCCTGATCTCAAAATGAGATGGAATCACAGATTCATTGTACATTCCAGTATTAAGACACCATCCTGTTTACTTACTAACACAGAATATGCATTATTTGAATGTGCTAACTTTAAGTAGATGTTTCATTGTTTCTCCCTGACAGAAGATACAAATGAATGGTTTCACTTTATAAGGTCACAGAGCCAATAAAATCCTAATCAAAATCCAAACCCGTTTTTGTCATGTAAAACTTGTCAATTTTTTAAAATAAAAATTCAAAACGTCAAGAAGAGTCAAGGCATTTTTTTGTTGTTGTTAATCCTCATCCCAGGATTTTTCCCATTGATTTATAGAGAGAGTGGAAGGTAGGGGAGGAGAAAGAGAGAAATGGTCATCATGTGGGAGAGACACATGAATTGGTTTTCTCCAAATAGAGGTACGTGTCCTTGATCGGAATTGAACCCAGGACCCTTCAGTCCATAGGCCAACACTTTATCCACTGAGTCAAACCAGCTGGAGAGACAAGTCATTCTTGAAGAACAAGGTTAGAAAGTTCCAGTAATTAAGACAGTGTGATATTGGTGAAAGGATTGAATGGAAAACAATAGAAAGATCGACAGCTGTAAGGTTCATAGATAGAGGCTTGTTTTATTGCAAAGTTGTGTGATCGAATTCATTAATAGTCACTAAAATCTGCTGACCTTCTCTGCAGGAAAGTAATATCTACACAAAATTGAACTGTTGGCTGTGTACTAGCTTTGGCCAATAAATTAAGAGAAATTAGTATAACCTCAGGGCAAAGGTTTACTACACCTCTATGCATGCTTCCCTCCTCTCCCCTGTGCCACAAAGACCTGCAGAGATTGTAGCACGAAGCCAGAGCCCAGCCATGACAGACAAGCAGTGTAAATGAGAAATGAACTTTGTGGTTGAAAGCTGCTAAGACTTGAGGATTATTTGTTGCTATAGCAAAACTGGCCTTTCCATATGATAAGAGTTTGCACTATAGGGAAATTATCCATACTCTTTTCCATTAATAGTGCTGGGATAAAAGTAGCTCCACATGGAAAAGGATTTTTTTTGAAACTTTCCCCTACCCCACATCATAGGCAAAAGTTAATTCTAGTGGGTTACACGTCTCCAGCAAAACGAAATGCTTTTTGCAGATAATGCAGTACATATTTATGATGCTAGGATAGTGAAAGTTTTTCTAAACAAAACAGCATTATCTATAAGACAAAATACTAATTAATTGGACTACATAAAAATAAAATGTCTCATCAAAATATACCATTGAATGCCTTAATGTGGAACAAAAGAATATTTACAACATATATAATTGACAAAGGGCTTAGAGACAGAATACCACACAATTTTGTTTTAAATGGAAAAATCCTTAAACAGCCACTTAACCAAGAATTTATCCAAGTGTTAGCAAACATTGTAAAAAGGAGCGTAAATCCACTACCAATTAGTAAAAGGAAAATTATAACATCATTACAGACCCACCAAAGCAGCTAAAATGAAAACAACAGACAATATTAAGTGTGAACAGAGAAGTGACACAACTAAAAACTCTCACACACCTTAATAAGCTTATAAATAGCACAAGCAATTTGGAAAAGATTTTGGCATTATGGGCAAAAGTTAAAGGTACTCGTAGTCTATTACCCAGATATACACTCAGAAGAAAATGTACCTTCCCTGGTCTGGGAGATCTGCCGCCATTCAAGGAAGGACGAGCTTCCCAGAGGTATCTCAGGAAATCAGCAAACACCCTCCAGCTATTGGCTCCCCATTATGTGCATCAGCTGCAGAGAGCTCTAAAGGCCCACCCATTTGGGCCTTCAGCATGCTCCTGACCCGCCTCCCAGGTTGCCAAGACATTCTCACAGCTGTATCTCAGTATAGCTTTTATCTGTGTCAAGTTCTGCCACAACATTTTTTTGTCTTTCATAGTGGTTAGTCCCTAAAAAGCACTGCATACCCCAAATTCAATCTCATCGTGTGCTTCTGAAAAAAATCAACCTGTAACAGCTGGTGTTAGAAGTGGTATGAGAATGTCATAGTGGTTAGTCCCTAAAAAGCACTGCATACCCCAAGTTCAATCTCATTGTGTGCTTCTGAAAAAATCAACCTGTAGCAGCTGGTGTTAGAAGTGGTCTGAGAATGCATCTGACCAATTAGGATTTGAGGCTATTTCATTCACTGCCCAGCTGGCAATGAAAACTCCATCAAGAGTAGTAGGTGGTACACAGACGGCCCCTGATGTACAGGTGTTGATCACATTGTAAAGATTTCATTGGCAGTGAATGCAGAGGGAGTGCTGGTGACAAGAATGCACCTGTATCAGGCTGTGAAGCTGTTTGGAGAAAACAGTGGCCATTAGGTATTGAGTAACTATTGCTAAGCACCATTAATGCTCTACAAAAATATAACACGTAGCTATGGCAATGAACTGGCAATTCAAAGCCAGTTGTGAAACCCAAAGGGCCTCTTGGGTTGCATACAAAGGAGCCCTCATCAACTCTCTTGACAGGGGTTGGAGGAAACAGGAGGATCAAACCCAGGCATTCACAGAGTAGCTGAATTTTGAAGAGAGTTAAATGCCCATAGAAGGCAGTTATGGCCTAACCTCTCCTAGTTCCCAACCACTTGGAAGATCCTGATGATCAGCTAAAGAAGGAGCTAAAGAAAGAGGAAAATCTATGAACTTGGTTGATGTTATGGGCTGAATTATGCCCCTATCCCCTCGCCAAAGAAAACTTGTATGTTCAAGTACTAACTCCCAGTAACTCAGAAAGTGACTGTATTTGAATGTAGAGTCTTTAAAGAAGTAATTACGTTAATCCAATATGACTGGTGTCCTTATAAAATGAGATTAAGGCACACAGGTAGATAGATAGAAGACGGCCATGTAAAAGCCAAGGAGAGAGGCCTCAGAAAAAAACAAACAAACAAACAAACAAAAAAACCCTGCTGACTCCTTGATATCAGTCTTCTAGTCTCCAGAATTGTGAGAAAATAAATTTCTGTTGTTTGAGTCACTTGGTTTGTGATACTTTGTTAAGATAGTCCTAGGAAAGTAATACAGATTTTGCTACCAAGAAGTGGGGTGCTGCTGTGGAAAAAAATACATAAACTGTGCAAGTAATTTGGAACTAGCTATTACATAGAGGCTGAAAGAGGTTTGAGGTGCATGTCGGAAAAAGCCTAGATTGCCTTGAAGAAGTTGTTGGTAGAAACATGGATGATAAGGGCAATTTTGTAAGATCAGAAATAAAAGAGGGGAGCTCGAAAGAAAGCTATCACATAAGGGAATACACATATCATTATGAAGAGAATTTGGGCAGCAACATGAATATTGAAGGCGCTTCTGTTGAGATCTTGGATGGAAATGGGGAGCATGTTATTGGAAACCATGGAACCCTGACTAATACAGATTTGTTGGCTCGGACTGTGGGTGCAAGGTGAACAAGGATAGCATCTATAGTAGAGCTTCCCTTAGAAATGGCCTTGAAAGGCAGTGTGGAAAGAAAATCCTCCCAATGGTCACATCATCCAACAGTCAATCTAGCCATCCACCTTGTGTGGAAATTAAAGTGGCTCAAGGTTATAAGACATATGGATTTCTGACCGGGGGAGAATCGTTTTTACTGACAGTTTAGGATCACGAAAAAGAAATACACATCAATATCAAAATGGATAAAGTTGATAAGTAATTTTTATAATATTCATACAATGAAATATCATATCACAATGAAAATAACCTACCACTACAGGTAATAGGATTGATGAATTGCAAAAAAAATGAGTGCAGAAAGTCAGACGGTAAAGGATACATACTGCCTAAGTCTATATTAGTTTGCTAGGGCTGCGAAAACAAAGTACCACAGACTGGATGGCTTACACAACAAAAATACATTGTCTCATGGTTCTGGAGGCTAGAAGTCTGAGATCAAGCTGTCAGCAGGGTTGGTTCCTTCTGAGAGCTGTGAGGGAAGTATCTCTTCCAGGTCTCTCTTTTTGGCTTTAGATGTCTCTTCTCCTTGTGACTGCACATCATTTTCCTTCTATATGTGTCCAAGTTTCTTCTTCTTTATTTTATGTACTTGAGGCCTGGTGCATGAAATTTGTGCATGGGAGGGGGGTAGGGTGTCCCTCAGTCTAGCCTGCGCCCTCTCCCAATATGGGACCCCTTAGGTAGGGTCCCTAGGCCTGGCTGGCGATCAGGGCTTATCGTGGTTTTCCTTCCCCCGGCTGCCGGCTGCCGGCAGCTGGCCCTGCCCCTGCCCCTGCCCCTGACACTGCTTGCCATCTGTGCAGCACTGCCTTCCCTTCCCCACCACCGGTCGTATCCCTCTGTGGGCGACAGGAGTGGGGTGTGATTGCTTGGCTGGCCTGGGCCTCCCTCTGCGGGACGATTGCTGGCCGGCCCCGCACACCCACCACAGCATCACTGGCTGGTGGCCTGAGCCTCCCTCTATGGTGCAATTGATCGTGGGCCCCTCCCCCGCCATCGACTGCCCAGGTGAGGGAGGCCCCACCCACCCAGCTGGGGCTCTGTGACCCATTGCCGGGCAGAGGGTGGCCTGGGCCTCCCTCTGCAGGGAGATCATGGGGCAATGGCAGGGCCCCCTGACCAATCGCATCACCCGCCTTGGCTGGCCTGGCGCCAGTGCGTGTCATAGCGTGGTTGTCTGGACAGTGGTTCTGCTGTTTGGTTGTTTGGTCAATTTGCATATTATGCTTTTATTATTATAGATTATTCTCTGAGTCCCCAAAAGACATAGTCTTGAAGCAGAAAATCTACCCACCATGAGCTCACAATTTTGAAACAAGTCCCGAAATATTCTAATGTTTTAAAGCAAATGCATACATATGCATACACATAAACACAAAGAGCAAGAATACCCTATATGATACAAGGCTAATATGCAAATTGTCCCCTCCTGGGAGTTCTATCAGGAGACTGGGAGTTCAATTGCTCACAATGACATACACTGACCACCAGGGGGCGGCACAGAACATAGCAGGCGAACAGCGGTGGAGGCGGGGCATTGAGGGAGCAAGAGAAGGAGGAAGCAGGAAGATCAGAAGGTGGAGAACCTAATTGGCCCTGATCACCAGCAGGCCTAGGGATCCCACCTGAACACAGATTTCATGCACCAGGCCTCTAATATCCACATAATATTAATGAATGCCATTGAAAGGAGTTTTAGGGACAAAATAGGCAGGTTTAGGGAATCTTAGAAATCAGGAGGGTCCATGAGAGAGGAATACATAGACGGAGACTTGAAGATGCCAGGGTGCTTATCTTACTTGTACAAAGGATAGAGAAATGCCACAGGAAGAGAGGATCCAGGCAGATGGAAACATTTCTGGCCTGAGCAATTAAAACAGCCATAAACCAAGGACAGACAGGGCTATCTCTGGCCTGAGCAGCTGGGAGATCAAAGGCCAACTCCAGCCAGCAAGATAAGGGGGAGAGACAGAGGGCTCACCATGTGGGCTTTGAGCTTTGAAACTAATTCTATGCAGCGGAATGACCAATGAGAAAAACATGGAGGTTCTAAATTAAGGAAAAGGACCAATAAGTAAAGGTCAGATTCCAACAAAGAACTGTAGCATATATAAACCAGAGACAAAGGGACAGGAAGTGGGATTTTTATTTTATTTTTCCCATTAGAGAGAGCAAGCTTTTCCCATGGGGGCCCCTCCCCATGGGATTCCCTTTGGGGACACCCTTGCCCAGGTGGAGTTTGTATCTGCTTCCAATAAACTTCTATATTTTTATAAAAGAAGCCTTTTTGTCCGTGAGTTTATTCTTCAAACTTTGTGAGGACAAGAATCCATGGGAAGAAAAGTCTGCACCCTGAACTCCATCTTTCACCATGAAATAATGCATGTCTGTGCTGAAATGTCTGTGTTTAAAAGCTATTTCTCATTTTCTAATTTCTTTGCCTTACATAATTATCCTTTCTTGCAAAATAAATGCAAGTTGGAAAGATTCTATTAATTTAAAGAAGCTCCACTTGCAATACCACTAAGATAATCAGAAATGGTAACCCAAAGGCATAATTTGTAACAAACCACCCTTCCCATCTTAATACCACTACTTCCCAAACAGTTCCTACCAAAAAAGTCAAATTTTTTATTCAAATGGCAATACTTATTTTAAATAGAAATAGAAAAAATGCTGAACTCTTCAGAAAATGTCTGATTGCCTATGAACCTTGGAGGCAGTCATCTATACATTAGCATAGATAATAATTGCCTGCTTTGATGCTATGTACGAATTTGACATTCCTGCTACCTGTTTCCATGAGTAAGTATAAAATATTTACCACTTCTGGCATCTGACCAACTAATTACCTTCAAAAATCCAACCAGAGTCTGCATAAAATAGAAAATTAAAACTTTTAAAAGAGTTTCTTTGCATTCTTTAACTTTATATTCTCTTTTAATTCTAAGTAGGCCTTGGGGCTAAAAGTCTCAAGGTGCTGAGAAAGTCATTTGGAGATCCTAGAAAAATAACTAAGGTCATGCCAGCGGTTCTTAAACACACTTTATGTGTTTAATTGAAAATCACATTTTCTTTGCCTTCTTTCAGCATAAATTGTACTTAACACCCTGAACATTAGCCCTCGGAATAAAGAAATGAATAATATATAAGTTGCTCTTTATTATGATTTTGAAGCCTGATTTAAAATTAATTTTCCAGACTATTATGGAATACCAAATGTCGTATTCACAAGTACCTGTAAGCTGCTTCTCAATTGCAATGTGCTGTTTGCCACAGCCATCTGTTTATATTCGCTCTCTTCCAACTTGAATGAGTATTGATGGAACCTCTTTCTAAAGAAAAAGAATTAGGGAGTTGAAGCCCTCTGTGTTTTTCAGAAAGTTCATATAAAATTTACACCGTGTGGCTAGGAATTATAGGAACTCACATCAAGTCATTTGTGATATGCTTGGGTATGCCAGAAAAGTCTGTTACTGCATGTAAGCAATAGGTCTTATTGCACAAATGCTCATAAAGTATTTAATAGGAAGTCTATAGGGATTATGGAAACAAATGCAATGAATAGTCTATGGGATGTAACCTATTCTAAAAAAAAATAACACTTAAAATAAAGAACTTTCATTCAAATGGATGCCAAATGCCCAAACTCAAATCTTCAGCACACTGTATTTATACTTATCAAGCAAGAAGGACTTCTCAGTGTTTAAAATACGAATTTCTTGACTGCTGGGTGCAACAGTGACTGTGACAGCTTTATCAGTAGTATTTGACAGTTTCC
The DNA here is from genome assembly GCF_000412655.1 of Myotis brandtii. Lineage (NCBI taxonomy): Eukaryota > Metazoa > Chordata > Mammalia > Chiroptera > Vespertilionidae > Myotis > Myotis brandtii. The sequence continues at coordinate 3,399,713 of NW_005357846.1, read as the reverse complement.
AACTTGTAAAGGCATGTCAATCCAAACAGAATAGGTTCATACAGTGAAAAACATTTTGTGTATCTACTCTACATGGAACACTATACTAATTTGGGAAATTGAAGAAGAAAAGAAAGAAAAACCACCAAGAAAATAATTGATAAAGTTCTTATCCTCAAATGTACTTAAATCCAGTAGGAAGGATATAGGTAGGCTAACATGCTGACAGGAGAAAGAAGATAGAATATCAAAAAATCTGGTAACAAATAATATAAACAATACAAAAAGCCTTCATCTCCACCAATGTCAAAAGCAACGTGCTTTGGGTCGAAACTTTCCTTTTGAAAAAGAAATTAGGTCATCTGAAGAGAATAACCCATGAGTATGTCATCACAGTATTTCTATATTCCCTAAGAAGATTAAAAAGATGGCTTTGGCAAGGTCTACTCTGTGAAATAGCAGGCATGAAACTATTTCTCCTTGCTGAGAAAGTGTAAACATGCCTGGTTCTCTTCCCAGATCTATTGCCCAATGCTTGGAATAAATTCCAGAAGTGAATATGATCTGTCTGTGACATCTTAGCCTGACTGAACACTATGGTTGATATAGTTCACCATGCCGGCTCCATAGGCATCCTTTCTTCTTCATCATTTCAGGAGCTGTTATTCTCAGTTCATTTCCAGATAATGGAAACTCATTCTTTAAAATAAGGCTGTATGAGGACATGAGTTCTTTTGCTGGAGGTGCCAAACAAATAAACTGTAGTTCTAGAGACATTACTCAATTCGACTAATTTCAGCCTGTAGCATTTATTATCTATATAACTTATTTTTTATCATGTCTGTAATATCACTGAGTCAGACTGCATCATATCTCCGACAGACACCTCTGTCACATTTCCAATTGGCACAAGCTGCCAAAACGTAATCACAATCTTGAACAATCAATGGCATGCTCAAATACATTCTGACTGGCTGAATGGCAACTGTATTGATTCTGCTGTACATATTCTACCACATTAAACTTTTACTTTAATACAAGTCAATGGACAACTTTAATTGCTAAATCCCACAAAAAAGTATTATGGGGCAATGCAAGATTGGCAAAAGGCAGGGTTTCTGCCCAGGTAGATCTGGAAAGCAAAAACAAAGTAAAAAGACTAATAGGTAAGGACAAATACATACCTCATTTCTTTTGTTGTTGTTAATCCTCAGCTGAGGATATTTTTTCCACTGATATTTTTAGAGAGGGTGGAAGGGACAGGGGGAGACAGAATGAAACATTGATGTGAGAGGAACACATCCATTGGTTGCCTCCTGCACACACCCTGACCTGGGGCCAGGGATGGAGCCTGCAACCTAGGTATGTGCCCTTTGATCAGAATTGAACCCACAACCCTTCAGTCCACAGGTTGACACTCTTAATGACTGAGCTAAACCAGCTAGGGCACATATCTCATTTCTTAGGAGAGAGTATACTGTTTCATTAATTGGCTATTCCCTCAGATATATGCCAAAGGAAAAAAAAAAGTGTCACACATACACACACATATATATTTCAAGTTATTTCTCCATTACTGAAAAGAGATTACTCTAAAAGGTATCCAAGAGAGCAAAAAAGGAGATACTAATGTCCTTTTTTCCTTTCCCAGACCATCAAGTAAGCCAACATAAAGAGCTTGATACAGCAGACAGGCTTTTAGCTGAATGTGTCAGCATGAAATACAAGCACTGCAGCAAAGGAGAATGGATTATATGTTTTCAAACCAATGCACATTATATAACCTACCCTGTGGTGACCATGTGGCGAGACACATCAGGTGGGGATAATCAAGCAAGCTTTACCAGTAAACACTTCCATGTAGATTTTTTTTTTTTCAGTAGAAACCACATTTCCAAGGATAACTTTTATTCAACTCCGCAAACTCTTGTTTTTAATAGCTTATTTAAAGCATTTTTAAACAATTCATTACAGACTGCGTAAGGCTCTGCACAGCATTTTGAAGTGGGCTTTGCACTAATGTGATAAGAGATATCTTTTGAAAAAGAAAAGAAGAAAAGCCAGCAGAGCATACAGTGCTTACCATTCAGACATTTCTGGCTTTTTCTACTAAAACTCGCCCGAGAACACTGGAGTTTTTAAGAAACAAATAAAAATACTTCCATACCTACAGGGATGCGCTTGTTTCTCCCATATTTTAATTAACTTTGAAAGCTAATTTAAATATTATTATCACATCTTTTAGAAGCAACCTTAAGAGTTGGCTAGGAAGGGAACTCTTGATGATTGTGAAACTGCTGTTGTGTACAATGCCCGGCCTTCTGCATGTGCTGTCCCATTAGAGTCTTTTAACAACCCTTCAAGGTAAGTCCTATTATCTCATCTTACAAATGAAGATGCAGGAAACATTCTCAATATCTCACAGCTTTGACAAGTCTCAGGATATGTATGCAGACCCCTAATTCATGTATTCTAGACCACATGCTAAGCAAAATGTGCCAGAAAAACTATAGTCAGCAGAACCAACATGCCCCTGCTTTCATGGAATTAATACACTGCCAGCACCACCACCAACATGATCTTTGGTGTCTTTTCTAAGGAACCTTCCTACCTGGTAAGTACCCTAGGGCCTCCCATAAAGCCCCAGTGCTGTCCTAGGACATGAGCACTAGGGTACTTCTAAGAGGCAATACTCAGAGAAAGAGCTAGAAGAATTTCTATACCCAGGGCCATGTTAATATCCCCCCACCCCCAATGTCTTACTCTCTGATTACCCTTGAGGGCAATGTTCAACTTTTGTGGGGTAGAATAATTAGGAAATGGGTAAAAAGAGTGGATCAGAAGACAAAAACCCTTATTTAATTACATCTTTAAGGTTAGATTCTTCTAAGTGTTTCCATTTGATTGGAGAAAAAAACTAGAACAAATAAGGAGTTTAGACAGAATGATAGCAATGAGAGTAGTATGGAGAGAGAAAGGAAGACATGCTTTGCTTAAATTAATTGGGGTACATGTTTTTTTCTGTGGATGATCATATGCATGATACAATAAACTTTTGAAAAGACAAAGAGGATATGGAAAATGCTAAGAAAGAGGTCAGGGGGCCCTATCAGAATTTATGGAATGTCTAATTGCACCAAGTGTTTTTCGTATAATTTTCATATAATTATCACAATGATCCTGAAAATAAAGCAGTATCATTCAAATTTGGCAGATGAGTAATCTAAGGCTTAAATTGTTTCAACAAGCTCTTAGATAACACAGCCTAATGGATAGGCTTTTGAATCCAGACAACTTGGCCACAAAGCCACTAGGCCTTACTAGCTGGGGAGATGAGGGGAATGGGTGTGGCTGTTGTGTGCACGTCTTTTCATAACCCAAACCACTGAGATAACTTGCAAGTAACTAGGGACATTGGTTGGTGTAAGACAGTCACAGCACTGCCCATATCTCCTCAGGAATCATGCTTCCCCTCCACTCCCACACCATATCTCCTATGGCTCCCTACAGTACACACCTGTGACTGCCACTCTAGCCCTTGGAGCTGCTCCAGTGGGGCAAGGGAGGCCCTGTGCACCAGGAATTAATAATCTCCTCCCTAGCTCCCAGCAGCTCTCTGCTAATGGCAGGTGTATGAGTGAATAAATGGCTCAGCTTCCTCTCTCCCAGGTGGAGCAACTCTGAAGCATGCTCTCTGCAATCGCCCAGAAGCCCCAGAAGCGTGGAGTCTTAGTTGCCCACAGAGGTACCAGCTCATGAATATATCCTGCCCGAGCTTCCTGCCTTTTCCTTTCTCACGTGCCAACCAATGCTCCCAGGAAACATTTTCCAAATATGCATCATACACTCCGTCCTTATCTCAGATTCAGCTACAGGGGAAACTCAACCTAATATAGTTAAGGACACTTCAGAGAGCGGCAGAATTTAAATCGGACCTTGAAAAAAATAAGTGGAGTTACAAAAGGTAGGGGGGTAAAAGGAACGGAAGCCAGATACAAAAAGTAGTGGTAGAAAAACCTAAGGCAGTTAGGAAAATAGACCCAGATTGAGCATGCGACATCCTTGCGAATACTATAAAATAACATACATTCCGTTATTTCTCTTTTCCTAGGAAGGGTCTTAAATAAGTTATCATCTGCTCTCACTGCCACTCTTCCTTACTCAAGAAGGTAGAAGTGTTTTTTCTGGTTAACCATTAAGTATTCACCTTCTGCCTTATTCCAGAAAGGACTTAAAAAGACTGAAAGGTTGATATCGACTAATTTCCTACAAAGTTTGAAATTCTTATTTTCTTGTTCAATTCTGGTAGCAATCCTATTGATAGAATTCTTCATTACAAAACAAAAAGGAGAAAAAGAAAGAGGAAAGGATAGTTTAATGCACGAATTGATATAATGTATTTCCAAGTTTCCTGAACATTTCCCTATAAAAGGCAATTTGTTAAATGAGAGTTTTATTCCTGCATTTGCATTATTATATGGAAATACAAAATCTTTTTTTAGCTTAATGTGCTTATAATGTCATCAAAATAAATTTTTAGCCCTAACCAGTTTGGCTCAGTGGATAGAGCGTCCGCCTGCGGACTCAAGGGTCCCAGGTTCGATTCCGGTCAAGGGCATGTACCTTGGTTGCAGGCACATCCCCAGTAGGGAGTGTGCAGGAGGCAGCTGATCGATGTTTCTAACTCTCTATCCCTCTCCCTTCCTCTCTGTAAAAAATCAATAAAAAAATATTTAAAAATAAATAAGTAAATTTTTATTCTGGAGAAAGAAGGGGGAAAAAAAAAACCTCTTTGGACTCCAAATACATGTTTTTGATGTCTTGGAAATTTAGGGATGAAATGCTAAACCTTTAGCAGAAACAATATATATATAACATCATATATTAGTCTTTTTTTAAAAATATATTTTATTGATTTTTTTATAGAGAGGAAGGGAGAGAGATAGAGAGTCAGAAACATCGATCAGCTGCCTCCAGCACACCTCCTACTGGGGATATGCCCGCAACCAAGGTACATGCCCTTGACTGGAATCGAACCTGGGACCTTTCAGTCCACAGGCTCACGCTCTATCCACCGAGCCAAACCGGTTATCGGCCATATATTAGTCTTGATATTTCATGTGAAGAGACGATATTTTCTAGCTTGGGCAAAACAATTTATTAAACCTACCTTTTTAAAGAGTACAGAAGACAAAGAACTGATCATGTTCCTCTCATGGTTTTCCTTTTCCATTTTTATAAATTCTACTTCACCTGTTTTTAAAGCCTTGGAGGAACTTTCAACTGCAGAGTTAAGCACTCAAGTGTAGTTGAGAGCATGTAGACTATGATTTGCTTTAGGGACAGCAATTAAGACTTTACTAGTATACAGTCAGAAATTGCTGAAGGGTATAAAAAATCTCCAAAATGGACACCATTTGCTTTGAGGAATAAACAGCTTGCCTGGCCCAACCTCTACCTAAAGGGCAGCTTTTAGAATTGGGAAAAAGTATTATATTTTCTCTTTGCCCCTTTCATGAGATAACTGCACATGAAAAAAAAAAAACTGTTTCAAGTTTCCACAATCTTTATTCTACCTCTAGTGACTGAATGGTGTTTGTGAATCCTCAAACTATGCAATTTACACAGCTATTTCAAGTACCTTTGAGAAGATTCCTAAAACTGCCAAGGAGGCCTTGCATGGCCATCTTGCTACACCATTAGAAAGGAGCAATGGGCCCTAGCTGGTTTGGCTCAGTGGATAGAGCCTGGTGACTGAAGGGTCCCGGGTTCGATTCTGGTCAAGGGCACATGCCAGTAGGGTGTGTGCAGGAGGCAGCTGATCAATGATTATCTTCTCATCATTGATGTTCCTCTCTCTCTCTCCCTCTCCCTTCCTCTCTGAAATCAATACAAGTATTTTTTTTAAAGAGCAATGGGAGGTGTTACATGAAAATTTCAGCTGAAAAGTGGCTTATTTTGCATTTTACTCTAAATGGTTGTGCAAGGGATTTAAAACATATTTACATTTTTATTTTTAAAGATGAAGAGGAGAATATATTTTAAACTATCCCTCTTTACAATGAGTTTTCTTAATATATATTTTTTATTGATTTTATTACCCTCAGAAGCATGTCTCCTGTTTTAGTGCTCTCCCAGGTGGCATTATTCTTAGGCAAGCTCTTTCTCGAGAGAAGAAAAGAGGAGCAGAAGGATGCTTTCTGGCATTTCTAAGCTGCCTAATTCTCACCATGTAGGATCCCAAACACAGACACTCACTGCTCCAGTGTCTTTGTCAGTTTCATAATTCATACAAGTGACTATTTCATATCTGTATGACTAATACTATATCTAGAAATTAGAAATTCATCAGTGAATGTGACAAAGTCCTTTATCCTCATAAAGTTTAAATATTTTCTCAGGGGAGACAGATCCATAATAATAAAAAAAAATGAGGTAATTACATGACAAATTAAAAATGGTAAGTTCTAAGTTAAGAGAAAAAGTAAAGCGGAGGATCAAAAATGCCAGGTTGTAGTATTGATTAGGGGCCAGGTAGGCCCCATTGAAAGAGTGAGACAGAACAAAGGTTCAAAGGAGTTGAGGGAGTGAGCTATGTGAATAACTATTGGGAGAGCATCCAAACAGAAGATGCAAAGGCCCTACTACAGGTGAACTGATAGTGTTTTTCAGGAACTAGAAGGAGACTGGTGTGGCTGGAGAAGAAGGGAAAAGGGAGAGAGTAAAAGGAGTTAGTTGTGAGGGGCAAATCATTTAGGATCTCATAAGCCATTTTAAGGACTTTGGCTTTACTCTGTATCAAATAAGAATTCATGCAGTGTTTCAAGTAGAAGAATGGCATCATCTGAATTACTTATTTTTTAAATCCATCTGGCTGTGTGTTGTGCATTGATTTAAGTGGATAAACATAGAAGCCAGTTAGGAGAGTATTGCAGTAATTTCGGTAAGAAATAATGGTGGCTTGACCCGTTATTCAACAGTGATAGAAATTGAAATGTAATCCTGATGAAAAGTGGTCATATTATGAATACATTTTGAAGAGAAAGTGAAATGGATTTTTTTGTGTGTGTGGTGGGAGAGTTACAAAGTAATCAGATATGATTTTATAATTTTCAGCCTGAATAAGTAGAAGTAAGAAGTTACCAGGAACTGAAATTGAAAAGGCTATAAGAATTTTAAGTACTGGAGGAAGATCAGGAATGTTGTTCTGGACATATTAAATTTTAGTTGTCTAATAGACAGCCAGATAGAGAAATCGGGTAGACAGTTGAATATATGAGTCTGGAGTTTAGGACAGAGTTCTGGGCTGGAGACATAAATTTAGGCATCATCCACATATAATTCATATTTAAAGACTGGATAAGATCAGTACAGGAGTAAGCATAGATAGAGAAGTGATCAAGAACTGATAATTCCAACACAGAGGTTGAGGGAGGAGGGGGTAGAAATAGAACAACAATGATGCAACTGAATTGAAGTAGGAGGAAATCCAAGAGAATGTGTTGTGGTAAAAAACAGATAACTAAAAGTATCAAGAACAAGGAAATGGTCAATTGGAACAAAAATCTCTCTAAGTGGTTGCAGTTAGGGCTAATAATTGGCTATTAGATTTGGCAGCAAGATGGCCACAGTGACAGGAATGAGAGCAATTTTGGTGGAGTATCAAACTCTAATGACCTATCCACATACATTTAATAGATACTATAGAGACTAGGAATAGGGGACTACATGGCAGTAACTAGAGCAATTATTGAGTGTTGCTGCAAAAGAAGCTGGTGGTAGATAAGGAATCAAGAGGAAGCTTTTTCATTTCTTATGATAGAAATAACCTTATGTGTATTCTGTAATGACAATTACAGAAATATGAAAAATATGACATTGTAGGAACTAGAAGGGAGAGTTGTTTGAGCTATTTCTTTGAGAAGGTAAGAGGGGGTTGAATCTGCTATACATAGGGAGGGATTGGCTTAAGCAGACAATGTTATTCCTTTACAGAAACGAGTGAGAAAGCAAAGTGTGTGAGTGCAGAGGCAGTGTATGAGGTTAGTTGTAGGGGATGGTAATTGCCATCTGAAAGCTTTAATTTTCTCAATGAAGAAGGAGGTGAGAGAGGATGTGTTGAGACTAGAAAAGAGAAATTGGGAAATAGTTACCAGAGTGGGAAAATGAAGAGACCTGGGACATTGTGTGATGACTGGCTGTATTAAGTACACTCTTGAGGTTCCTAGTCATAAATTTAAAATGAGACTAGTCATCGGATGGTGTGTTTTCCTTCAACTCTATTTAGCTGCACAGGTACAGGTACAGAGTGAGTATATCATTGAATCTAACTGGAGTTTCAACCTTGCCAAATAAGTTTAAAATTCCCAGGGCACATGGAATATGTTTAACTTGTCGAAAACAGGTAAAGTTGAAGGAATTTTAAACCTCTTGGGTATCATATCAATAAAAAAAAAGTGTCTTATTCCTAAGTACTTATTTACCTAGGGATTTTTAAGGCTCCCACATATCTGGCAAGAATTCAGCAGCATATATAATTGTGCAGTTGAGCTTTGAAAGTTTGTGTAATGGCCAAGTAATTGAAAGTTATTTACAAGAGGTTAAAAAAAATACTGAACTAGTACATTTTACTATGACAAACAATTCAACATCCTATTGTTGTGTCAGCATAAAATGTAGTTAAATAAACAGCTGTCATTTTCATTTACTGTTAGAAGGGTCTATGTTTTATTCCCCAAGTAAAGTGACTATTTATTTTAGGCAGATACTGGGTCTTATTTTTTGTATTCCCTACTGAACTTAGCATAAATTATCTTTAAAGCATGTTTTTCAACTGGAGTAACTTCTACGGATTAGCTAAACAAAAGAGTTTAAATTTAAAGTCTGTTACTATCTTATTTCAATAACTTAAATATAATTAAACAATTTTCCACATACAGAAAATACTTTGTTTACAAATAAGCTACATTACCAGGAAAGGGCCTTATCTATTCTGATCTTAAAAACACACACACACACACAAAAAAAACACTAAGGCAGGTTTTTAAGACTGAAATATAAATCCCTGAAAATATAGCATTTATAATGGAAATTTTGATAGACCCATAGCCATAGCAGTGCTAGCAGGCGCCGCTCTAATACTGAACATCACCAGCCAATTTGCCTCTTCATTCATGTCTGTTGCTAAGTGTCTAGTTACTGTAAATGCTTTAGATTTTGCATAATTTATGTAAATTATTAAACACCTGTTCTCTTCCCAGAAAACAAAGATATGGAACAGTCTCCTTAGTTTAATTGATTCCTGGCTTGAGTTGTCATTGTTTCCCCAGCAACTACAAGGCAGTTGTAGTTCCCTAATGGTCAGATATCGTTGGAAAGACACAGATGTTGAGAATTGATCTTTCAGACACATATATCTGTATAGCTTTATGTGTGGTTGGGTGAGCATATAAATGAAGAAATGAAAATGTCATTGTTTCTCCTGAATGCATTTAGAACAGAATGTGTGTGTTATCGATAATACTTAATTGCAAAGCACTTTTACTGTTTTTTTCTACATTAATTTTTTATACTTTCATTATCACCCTTAAACTTAAAAATTCTAAAAATGGGTCGTATTTTTTCTTTAATGAGGCAATCCATACTAGTTTCTGAATTCTTAATTCAATTGATTTTCTTCAAAGATTTTCAAACATTTAATTCAAGAATCGTACTTAAGATATAGAAAAAAATGTAGTCACTGAAGCTTATTAGAAAAATATATGTTTTCATTAAATCATTAATTGTTATTATTACTCTCCTTATTTTAATGCCAAAACATTCCTGAATCAAAATAATATTGGAACCCTGCCCGGTGTGACTCAGTGATTAGAGTGTGGACCCATGCACAGCAGGGTCACATTCCTGGACAAGGCCACATACCTGGGTTGCAGGTATATGTCAGGTCTCCTGCTGAAGGCAAACAATCCGTGTGTGCTCTCTCACATCGATGTCTCTCTCTCTCTCTCTCTCTCTCTCTCTCTCTCTTCCTCTCTTTATCCCCCTTCCTCTATCCATTCCACTCTTTCTAAAAACAAATAAAAATCAAATATCCTTGGGCAAGGATTAACAAAAATATTATAAGAATAATAAATAATAATAATATTGGAATTACCTACAGTAAGCCCCAATTCTTGGAGTTAACAAAAGTTTGAACTCAAAGTGGCTGTAGTCAACCTAAAAAGATGAAGAAGAGGAAAAAAGAGGTGCATTGACAATGTATGTAACACATTTAATGCAGATGAGTTAAATGCATTCAATTTTTTTAAGATAAATAACTATCCAACGTAGTAGATATTGCATGGTAAAAATCTAGGCATTTAACTTAATATAAATTTAATGTGAGTCCATTGCATAAGGTGGGTAGCTAATGAAATGAAATTAGATGCCTAGTATATGGCAAGTAGGCTGTGTATCAGTCATTTTTCACTAAATAACAGACAACACACAATTTCAGTAGCATTCAATAAGCATTTATTTCTTGCTCACATGTTTGTAGCACAGCTGGGTTCATCTTATCTAAACTGGTCTCTGTCATCTGGACTTGATTCCATGCTGTGGGATGGGCCCAAACCTTTTCTACATGTATCTCATCAACCTTGAACTATTGGGGTTACAATGCATGAACTTCTCACAGTCAAAAGCAGGAGCACAAGTGAGTCAGCCCCCCTGAACAATCATGTATCAAGCCCCTGCTCACATATTGCCTGCTAACATCTCATTGCAAAACAAGTCTTGGGCTGTGGCCAAGCCCAACATCAATGGGATAGGAAATACATTCCTCTAATGAAGAGAAAGAATAATAGAGTGAATATGTGCTAACAAAATTTTATTCATCTTTAGGCAGCTGTTATTATCATTTTAAGTGTAATAATAAACTGAGGCTACATTAATAGATGTTTAATCCATGTTCAAAGGGAGCATGTCTAATCCAGTAGTAAAAGAAAGAATTCAGCTATTTTAATGAAATTTACCCTATTTGTGGGGCCCACAAAGAGTATATGTATGTAGTATGATTATTTGTATGTGTGTGTGCGTGTATGTGAGTGTAAAGAGAGAGAAAGATTTTTTTCAGAAGTAATCTTTAAACTACATTACTATCATTTAAAAAATGTTCTCAATCCATGACTTACATGGTCATGGTCTCTCTACATGGTTTCTCCAATATGATCCTACACAATTTCCCCCAGCCCAGCCACCATATTTGATTGACCAGAGGATAATGCCTCTACAAAGCTGCACCAATCAAATCATCTAGGTTGGTCATCTGGCAGAAGGACCAGGTACATATTGGTGCTAGCCACGTACTGCAAAGATTACTTCTAAGAGAGAAGTAAAGCCCACAACGGAGAGACTCTGAGGTGAGAAGAGACCTGTCTGTTTCTGGTTTTCGGATCCTGGTTCTCTCTCTGATGAAGCTTAGCCCTTCTTGGGCTTTGTGAGCTAACCTAGTCCTCTTCCAATTAATTGATCTTACTGAGGCCAATTAAAGTGATATTCTATTTGTTACATCCAAAATATCTTGATTCAAAGCAGAAAATTCTTAAGTTTAGGTTTCACGGAAGCATATCAATAACTATCAGTGAAGAATAATCAAATGATCTCTAAAGTATTTTCAGTTATAGTGAGCACATCTATCAAGGATAGATATTAACTCATATTTCATCTACAGTTTAAATACATATTGATATACTGAAAGAAAAAAAATGCTAATTAGTAAGAAGCCTAGGTGCTCCTTGAGTCAATGACCACCAATTAGTAGGTAGAAAAGCATTTGATTTCCTTCCTGCTCCATCCCAATGGGTCTACCTGAATCATAAGAGATACACAGTTGACCCTTGAACAATGTGGATTTGAACTGCACATTCCACTAATATGGGGATTTTTTTTACCCAATATATCCATTCAGGCTTTTGTATCTGCGAATTCAACCAACCTGGAATAGAAAACTATTTTCAAGGTCCTAACTGTGGTTTCCCAACAGCACATTCCCTACCACAGATTTTAAAAAATACTGGTTTTCAATCTGCAATTTGTTGAATCCCTGGATGGGAAGGGTTGACTGTAGAGTGGAACGTTTTATGGGATTTTTGACTGTGCCAAGCTCAAGTCCTAACCCACCGCATTGTTCAAGGGTCTACTGTGTTAGCTTTTAATGTGTGCTCTCCTGTCTAATATACAAGGGCAAGGAACTCCAGGAACTTTATAACTAGTTCCCCCCACTGATGGAAGGAAAGCATATCTAGAAATTACATAAACAATAAGAAATCTGTGATATTTGAAACTTTCAAGGGCTACTTTGCCCTTTTTCTAATAGCCATGTAAGTCCTGTCAATAAATTTTTCACTTGGATAAGGTCACCTGTGAAGTTACAGCCTGTTTTAGTCTAGAATATAATTTTACTAAACACTGTCTTTTATAATTACTGATAAGGTTTTTTTATATTTACAAAATAAATGCTTTAGTTTATTTTTAAGTAGGCATTGTGTAAGATCAATTTTAATTTTCTTCTTACAGTATGCTTATCAGTTGGAACATAGAGAAATAGAAACGAAAAGATTTTTCTGTAAGTATAGGCAACTTGAGGACTGTATTATTTAATTTTCTGTATCTTTTTCTATAGCTTCTTCTGTAGAATCTTTCTATAATGTGCCTACAGCTAACCAATATGTGTTTCTGAGAAAGTAAAAATGTTTGCAGAAGTACATTTTTAAAATTAATTGCAATTACTTCTTAAATCCATCGTTTTCACCTCCACCATTATTAAAATTTTAAGGTTTAATTTAATTTTGCTTAAGCAAATTGCAATAGAAATGATTCAGCCACCCAAAGAATGCATTCTGGGGAATAGAAGCTCACAGTTATTTGTTCTGAGATGTAAGTGTGCCTTAGAGGAATGCTTTAGAAACTGCTTGGGTTTGCCAGGTGTTCTAACTCAGATAGACTAGCATGACATCTAAACACATTGCCAAATGAGGACTTCTCTATTAGTGGCTCTCCATGGTGCACTGCAGCACAATACAAATGGTTGCCTATAAGAACAAAGCAAACTATATTTGCATGAGTTTCATCTATATTAACAGAAGTATATTTTGTCAGGCTATGTTCTCAGTAATGCCAGCAGATTGCATGCAAAGATTATGTTAAATTGAGGAAATATTTCCTCCCATGAGAGTCAAGAGGTTACATACTTTTAAAAAAATGCCTTGGTTATTAAAGCTATCTGGTTTTATTACCATATTTATTTTCAGTTAGAAGAGCTGACTATCATGTCTGTAATATTGTCAGAAATTTTGACTTCTAGTACTAATCCCCCTGCAGACTATATGGGGAACTTGTGCAAGCCACTTAATATTTCCTTTCTCTGAATTGTATCATCCCTCAAATGGGAATAATACAATTTATCATTTATACTGTGCTATGAAGAGCAATGTGGACAAACTTAAGCATAGAAAATACTAACAATCATAAGTCACCAGAGGCCCAATGCACGAAATTCATGCAAGAGTAGGCCTTCCTTCCCCCGGCCGCTGGCAGTGGCTTCCCTCTGGCACCAGGAACTCGGGCTTCCCTTGCAGCCCCGGCTTTGTCCAGAAGGTCGTCCAGAAGGAGGTCCGGTCTAATTAGCATATTACCTGTGTGTGATATAGAGTTTGCTCTTGTGAGTTACACGAGTTGATTTTATTATTTGTCCATAACTTTTAGAATGAAAGAGTTAAAAAGTGCCATTCAATATGCTTCACCTGATAACCACTGAACACTTTCTCAACATTCCAAAAACTGGTCCATATCAAAGAGTATAAAATGAAGGGGCAATTTTCTATAATTAGTCTGCTTTAGAGAAAACTTTATGTGGGCAGAGTAAAGTTTTCTCAACTCCCTTTCCTTAACTCTTGCTTCTTTTTGCTTCTCTAAGCAGTAAAGGTAGTGCTAAAATTTTATTGTTCCCTAAATTTAATTCTACATATTCCCACATGGCCCTTACACAGATTAGTTTATGAATGAGCTCAGTTTTTGTTTGTTTTACTCAGGGCATAAAAAGAGATGCACGAATCATTTTATGTTTTCTTTAGATTTCTTTTCTGATGGTATATTTGCAGTTTTGAAATTTTAATAAATAATTAAAGCTCAAGTAGCATTAGAGAAACAATAAGCTAATTATTTTGACCTCATTGATATTCTGCCATTCTTATATAGGTAAATTATACTTCAATATTTTCAACCTCCATGATTTTATAATTATAAGCACACATACACTTATAGCTGGCTTATAATTTAATGCTAACCATACAAGTATGCAGGGCTCCAGGGATTAAATAAAGTAGGACAAGGGTCAAAGGAAAGAACAGAAAACATTGCAAAAAGAAAAATGTCCTTAGACTCCTCATGGCCAAGTCATCAGTGCAAAGGAAATAATTGAAGGACATCAAAGAGAGGATAAAGGCTCTATTCAGCTGAGGTGCATGAGGGAACACCTAAAGACCAGGTAACTCTCCAAGTTGAAGCCAAATTAGAGTTTTATGGGAAGAGAACACTCCACGTTCTTATGGTTTGGTTCTGAAGGAGTTCAGACTAGGCCTCCCCAAGATGTGCTGCATTGAAATGTGGATTATTTTGAGCTAAAGGCAACTGAGATTCTGTAAGGTCAAGAGAAACTTTACTTCTCCCTTGAAGAATTTAGTTTGGGGCCTTGCCCATATTAAGCGTTATAACCCAAAATAACAGTTTGTAACCTATTTATAGGGCAGGGAAAATTTTAATTACTAAATATCTGCTCTTCTTATTGTCCTGCAAATGATGTTCCTCCTCTCTGATACCTTAGGGCAGTGGTTCTCAGCCTTCCTAATGCCGTGACCCTTTAATACTGTTCCTCATGTTGTGGTGACCCCCAACCATAAAATTATTTTCGTTGCTACTTCATAACTGTAATTTTGCTACTGTTATGAATCATAATGCAAATATCTGATATGCAGGATGTATTTTCATTGTTACAAATTGAAGCATAGTGATTAATCACAAAAACAATATGTAATTATATATGTGTTTTCCGATGGTCTTAGGCGACCCCTGTGAAAGGGTCGTTCGACCCCCAAAGGGGTCGCGACCCACAGGTTGAGAACCGCTGCCTTAAGGCATCTTTCTTTCCTTTTTTCTTGGCTCAGGATGTCATACCTTATTTTACCTTTCTGTCTCTGAACCTCTCCTGAATGTGGGGTCTCTGACTCTTTCATGTGTGTGGGGTTCTCATATGTATGTATGTATGTGACTAAATTTGGTTATTTTCTTTGGTAATCTGTCTCATACAGATTTAACCATTGAACCAGCCAAAAGAGCCTAGAAAGATAGAAGAAAATGTGTTCCTTCCTCACAGCTCAAATTGCACTTTTTGTCTCTAAGTGCTCTGAAAAAGTGTGGTTACAATAGATGGTGATTATCCCTACCTCTTTCTTGGTATTATTGTTATAGTTCTATACTAATAACTGCCACCATACTTCTTTCAAGACTTGTTATTTGCAAGCCTTGTTGATTATTGACTGGTCAAGATTCAGGGAGCAAATGGTAGCAAAAACAAGAAATAAAAATTTGGGAAAAGGGCAGGGAAGGAAGAAAAAAATGGAAGAAGTTAAGGGTTGAAGGTTAGGGAAATTGTGGACTCTGCCATGTCTAATCTAATTCTTTTACAGATCTTTTGTTAAAATTATGAATTTCTTTGTCATCAAATAAATGATTATTTGGGGTATAAGAAAATAAGTTAGGAGTCAGAGAAATGCTATGGAGTTTATAAATTCTTTGAATCTTTCTCCAAGATTGTATTTTATAGCCCCTTTTATTTATACTCTGTAATCCAGATATCAGTAATGCCATTTATTCATAATAGTCATTTGCATAACTAAAGTCATGATACTCAGACATTTATATGTTACAAAAAAGGCCCAGTTCTAGACATCCATTCTAGAGAAGTTACTATATGATAAGACAAGCAATTCAATTACTAAAAAAACATTTCCTCTCCAAAAGCATTAGAGAAACAATTCTTCCTCTTCCAATTATGGTAAATTTTAGTAGTTTGAATAGATTAGAATTCACATATGGTTTCAATAAATCTGAATGAAAGAGCAGAATGGAATGGATTCATTAATGACATTGGAATGAACCTTTTATAATTTGAAAGTTAACAAGGGTCTTATTGGCATCCAGTCTTACACTCTAGAGCTCAAAGGATGGTTTTCTCTACATTTTGTTAAATAACAAAAATTCTAATTCAACTGAGTAAATTTAAAGATCAAATTGACTTTATTCAGTGATTCATGAATTGGGCAGCAAACAGTAAGGAGCTCCAAAGGGCAGTACAAAATGGAAGATTTTAATGGCAGAAAGGGAGCAGAAAAAGGAAATTACTAGCAAAGAATGCATTGTTTCAGGCAAGGTTAGCCTCCTAAGGGGAACAGTAAGGGTTTATCAGGAGGATTATCTGTCTAATGCTGACCAGGTAATTCCACATTGACTGGTTAAATGCTATATACCTAGGAAGCTCAAACTGCAATTAGATTAAGGATTAAATCTTGGTTTGCTGATGTGGGCTTGGCACAATTGCATACATTTGGGGTCTATTGCTTCTTTTTAACAATTGTAACACAATGTTTTAATTTACAAACAATCTTCTTCTACAACTATCTCTTTTTTTGGCCCAGTTGTCTTTGGAAGAATGAAAGGTCCTTGGCATCAATTTCTATTTTTCTCCTATATCGCCAGTAGATACTGAACTGATTGTTTCCAGAATAATCTTTCTTGCCTTCTTTCAAAATGTTGCTTTAAAACTCATTATGGGCACTTCAATTTTTTAGGACCAAAACATGACCAAAATATTTGGAACCATTATTAGTGTTTACCCAACCAACTTTGTCTTTGCTTGATTTCATCATTATAAAAAATAATGTTTTTTCCCTAAATATTACATTAATCATGCTGGAGTGTGTTGACTGGTTAACTGTAGAAATTATCTCAATTCTATTCTTGTTTAGAATAACTAGACATTGAACCAGAACCTCTCTGGAATTCTTGCTGTTTCAGAAAATGTATGAAAAAGATAGTAATTTAGCAACATGTGCCTTATAATTAGCTTAATTGTTGTCAGCATGTAGCTATAAACCAAATACCAATTAGTCCTATTTATATATTCATTGGCTTTTCTGGTTATCTTTGAGTTAAAGTTTCTTATTTGTGCAATTTAGAGCCAGTGTGCAAGAGAAAATGTTTTTTATACATTTCAAATGTGTAAATTAACTGTATATTTAGTTTCACTATGTAAATGAGCTGAGCTGATACATTTTTATTAGCAAAAGGCAGGTTTTGTAATTCTTAAAATTTAAAAATGTAGGGAAGTAATCTGTGATATGCTTCAACAGTCTACCAATGGTGGTTAGGTATTAGAGATCCAGTTACTGTTTAACAATCATTTCATCCCTATAGCTTCTTGTATTTTAAAAAAGCCTATTTTTCAAATTGAAGAAAGAACAGTCTACCAAAATGCTCCATGCTCCATATTAAGATAGGCAGAGAGAGAAAGCATACATGCTGAGAGAAGTACACTATTCTGAAAGAGATTCAAATATATATGGAGAAAGGCACCATAAGCAAAGTAATTCAGATACAAACAAAGAGATCCATGAACATTCAAAGAAATACACATATTCAGAAAAAAAAAAGAAACATATTTAGGTCCAAAACAACAGATTCTAAATCCTTATAGAAGTGTAAAAAATGTTCACCAAAGTCTTTTTCCTTATCTCTGGCAACAAAAATCATATTTTCCAGCCTGGATTGCATATGTAGTCATATGACTGAGTTTCAGACAATGGAATGAGAGGTAATGATTTCCACTTCCATGGTTTGCCCATAATGACATCCTAAATGCCTTTCTCCTCTGGCTGAGTAGATGAAGATAAACTCTATGGTGACTTTGATAGCTCCTTGTTAACCTGTTTAGAGGAGGAAAAATAATACTTTCTCTACCCTTCTGAGATCCCTCTGTAATAAAAAGACAGATTAACAGGAGAAAATCAAATAGAAGTTGAATAACACTGGGCATATATCTCGTATATGCATGGGAGATACCCAAGAATACTGAGTAACTCTTTAAAATGGCCAGAAACACACTAAATAACATCTCTCCATAAAGGCAAGAGAAAATATCGGGAAGGAGGGGATCCAGTTATGGAGGTTACCCAGCACAGCACAGAGTACAAGGGAATGGTTGTTATGCAGATTATGTCAGCAGCCTTCTTAGTTGCTAAGAGTTTCTAGGGGTTGCCTCATCCTCCTCTTCCTGATACAGACAGGAGACACCTTTAAGATGGAGATTTTCCTTGTAAATGTCTCTTTCAGAAGGGTGATTTCTACCTGGTTTCAGAGATTCTTCGACGTCTGCTGTTTCTTAAAAATAATCAGCTCAGATAATTCTTATGTCAAAGTGACATATTTGGGGGTAACATATTCTGCTTCCCTTCTCCTGGATCCCTGGTTTGGTACTGAGCCCCTCCTGACTCCCTTGCCATCCACCTTGAACTGTTAAAAGGAGAGAGAGTCTTTCTATGATAGTTGAGCCATTATACATCTTGATCTGTTACTTGGGCCTAGCAGGCTTGAACTGAAGCAGAGAAAGAGATACAAACCTCAAGGACCCTCTCCAGTTTCTAGTTGACTTTCCCTTTTCCTTTAAGGATTATCAGAAAGTACTGAGTTGAAGAAAATGCTTGCTTTAGTGGATCTGACTTCAGCTACCATGAAGTCTTGTATTATAGGCTAAATACTGGGACTTAATGAAAAAGATAGGATAGTATTGTGTAACTAGCACTGGACTAAAAATTAAAAATTACTATTTATATTCATGGTACTGTACTTCCCAGATAATGACATAAACAAGTGATGTTTCCTAACTAGACCTCCTTTTATTTCCACTTCAGTGAGATGTGAACATTTTGATTAAATGACCACCAAATCTCTATCATACTGTAGTTATAATTCTGTGATTTTATAATTCAAAAGTGTTCAAACTACTACAGAGATTATTTGTAAATTAAAGAATAAAATTAGAAAAGGTGAAAAATTATATCATAGGCTTTTTTTCCCTTGTATTTTCTCTGGGATTTTTGAAACTTGAGCTCTATTTTTTATGTAATCCTGAGCTAGTACCTACCTTTTTACTGTCTTGTTTATGACAACTCAACACTGATTGGGCAATATGAAAATTCCTAAAATTATTTTGAAATCTAATGCACCATGGCACTGAAAGATAGTGTTAACCTCCAGGAATACTGAGTATACTGGAAACGTTCTTAAACATACCCTGCTTCTCTGAACAAAAGAATAATGTAGAAAACGATCTGGGTTTTACAGGATCTGTGTGATCATAAGCAAGTTGCTGAACCACTCAGAACGTTATTGCCTTCAACTGTAAGTGGGAATTATCACTGGCCTCCTGCTGTTGTTACCAGGATTAAAGGAGATTTGAAATGTGAAAGTTCCTAGTTTAGCCCTTGCCATGCCGTAGCCTGCATGCACGTGTGTTGCCTTATTCCCCATGTTACTGTGCAGTGTAGAAAAAGTGTGTTGCACAGAAGGCCAAACTTTGGCCTACTTTCAAGCCATCGAGAAATATTCAGGATGCTTAACAGGGATGTAAATATTGGCAGAACATGCAGGTTGTGGCAGAAAACAAACCAGAGATAGATCAGGTAAAATGAACGCTAACCATGATGAATACTTTCTTGGAGTTACATTATTTATGCTTATAGAAAGAATGAAAAATAATTGCTCTTATTATTTTTTTAATATTAAGCAAGTGTTTGCTTTCAAAGTAGTAAAGGTCATTAATCTTATAATTGTTATAGAATTGAATCCTCAATATCAGACTTTTATGTAGGTTAAAAAAAAAAAGAGTCAAAGAGCCTACATCATGTATGTGCCCAAGCCATCTACAAAACTAAATGTAGAAAGAAAATTCACATATGGAGCCAAACACAAGTTTGTCTGGCTCCAAAGACCTATTTCTTTTTACTACAGGACATTAACCTTTAATAATAAAGTCTACAACACCTCCAAATCAGTGTGCTTGAATTCACCAGCTCTTACTGTACTCCCCATTCCTGTCAAGTGAGCTCATATATTAAAACTCAGAAAAACAAATACCAGAGTGGGGATGCGGGGGTAGTCTAGCAATTTATAAGTTTACTAATCCTCTCTAAGTGGCGTTTTGCATCGTGAAAGACACAGTTGTCCCAGACTACTTAAATGTGCATAGTTATTGGCAGAAAGTGTGGAGATAGTGGGAGGACTCTGATGTGTGGTTAAGTCAAGTAGAGCATGGTTAGCATAGAGAACAAACAAGAGAAACTTTGTTGTGACAGTTCCCCTTCATGTTGTCATTTGGTTCTTGTTAGTAAAAATCTGTAAATGACATCTGTTTATCCATTTGTGAACAATACACAGCCAAATTTTGTGCCGAGTTTCTCTGCAAAGTCCCCTGAAGGAAAACTCCTTGTAAGTGATGATGTGTCAAAAGTCACAAAAAACTGTTAAAATTCTGCTTCTGCTGAGAAAATAGTGTACTTGGTGAATATGTGTGTGAAATGTATTAAATCCAGATGAGAGTGGTATTTCTGTCTCCATTAGCAACAAACACCCAAGAGAATGAAATGTTTAACTTAAAGAAAAGATTGTTTGTGATCAGAATGGCAATTTCCTCGAGAGAAGCCAAAATGCAGACAACTCTACCACCTGGATATGCTTCAAAATTTTAGCCCCCACCATCCTCCTGAAACATTATATGTGTACAAGTAGATAACTTCAGAAAATGCTTTACTGTTGTTTTGGAAAGAATTTCTTTTTTCTTTTCTTTTCTTTTCTTTTTACAATTCTTTCAGGAATTGTTATTCCTAAAATTTGCAGGAATTATCATCATCAAAACTACAAATAAATCTTCCTTTTTTATCATGGGTAATTTTAAAATACTCTTGCACCTTTGTCTCACTTCAGCAAAGTTCCTATTTATTCACCATTTGTGTACCAAAGGGCTCTATGCTTAAATCAGGAAAAGTGCCATGTGCTTATCTGTTGTATGCTTCTACTAGGAGACTTATCAAAGCATTCAAACAGGGGAAATGTGTGGGTATGCATCATGACTGAAATGGGTGTTCCTATGTACATGTATATAAAATCATTGAGATATTTTGATTGACAACTTGTGGAAATAGAAAAACTAAAAAGGACAATAACAATATTATGAGATAAATATATGCTAGTTATTTCAGCTACTATTTGCTGGTGGCGGCAGCGGGGGATGGGGGGCGGTGGATTGCTTAATAGCTTAAAAACTATGAACAATTTTATTTGCTCACAATTCCACAGATCAGCAATTTGGGCTGAGACCAGCTGAACATTTTTCTATTGGTCTCACCTGAGATCACTCATGAAGTTGCTATCATTAGACAACTGAACTGGAATTAAACAACCCAAGATCAACTGACACATCTAATGGTTGGTGCTGGCTGTTGGCTGAAGCTCTAAGGGCAATGGGGCCATTGCCCCCCTCCCCCACCCATATTCAGTAAGCCTGTCCGTGCTTCCTCATGTGGCAGTCTCAAAGGAGCTAAAACAGAACACATGCCAAAGTACAAGTATTTTCCAAACCTCTGCTTTCTTCCAGTTTGCTAATTGGCAAAGTTTGTCTAGTGGCTAAGCCTGGGTTCTTAATGGAGGGGCAGGAATGCCACATTGCAAAGGGACATTATTCATACGGTGACAGTTTGTCCTCTAGTCACAAAGTATTTACATCCCCCCTGTATGCAAAATATCCGCAACCCCATCCAAAGAGTGACTCTTCTTTTTTCTCTGTTTCACTTAGTGATTGGCACTGCCCACATTAATGTCCTCAGGACTCACTTTTTCTTTATTGCAGTAAGGTTCTGTGATTCCCAGTGCTCTTTTTTTTTTTTTTACAATTCTCTTAGCTTTACTTCCTCAATAATGTTTTTCTTCTAAAGCCATGAAGCCTGTCAGACCAGGCCTCATTGAGCCCCCTGTCTGTCAGTGAGCCTCACCCATGGGCAGAAACACAGGTGGCTGATATCAATTATCACAAAATCTTCTGGACTTGTTTTGCACTTGGCTATCCAAACGTGGTCCACCCAGCACAGCCTGGTGTCCTACTGCTATGGCATCTCTCTGCACTGCTCAAAACCTCGGCATGATTTTTCACATCTCTCCTGACTCTTGTTAGCTATCATCTGAAATTCTCTAGGAACTCTTATTTATCCTGCTCTCAAGAATTCTAACTTCAGCTAGTAATAGATAGAAGTTAGGCTGCAATTGCCATTTTAGAAAAAGCAGATTAATGTAGCTATTTTTTTTTTCTTTCCACACTTTTTCTTTTCTCAGTAATAATAAGGTAAGGGATGGAAATTCATACTTAATATGCAAAATGTCTTGCTGTCATTTAGACAATCACTAAAAACAAATAAATAAGACCAATTTGCACATTTAACTTAGCACCAAATATGTCCTATTACACTAGGATCCAGAACACTAGTATCAGATGTGGACGAGCCCTGTTTATTTTAGATGCCTGGTAGCAGAGAGTATTGGCTGATCCATGGAATACTCTAGCACTTAATCCTTCTAAACTCTTCTAGACTGAACTCTTGAAATGATCAAATGTGTTCCTGCAAGTGCTCAGACAAGACCAATGTATAGAAAGTAGCATGGCTAAGGATACCCAATTGAAATAGCTGCAGACTCACCTGTTCCTGGCTGCTTCCTTTCTGTTAGATAGAATGTACTGCAAAAATGTCAAATGGAAACAGCTGTTTTACTAAAAATTCAAGCAAATCTCAAGATTTATCCAAGTTTGAAGGAGCTCGAGCCTGTATTTGAAGGTACGATTATCTGCATCAGTAGAGGAGTAATATTTGTCAGTGGCTTTCTGGTCACAGGCCCCTAAGGCAGAGGTGGATCCTCATCTGAGTCACATAGTTCCAAGGCCAATACATGACCTTTAACAATGTGTTCACATGGTTGTGGATTTTTGTAAAACTTTCAAAAGTGCTGTTTAACCATAAGTTCATATCTCTTAGCCATCCACTTACACTCCAATATCCCCTTAGTCATACTCCACCTCTTGTCTGATGGTCGTGGTGTGGCACCAGCATAGCTAAGGTGAAGGGAAGTTATGAATCTTTTTAGATTAGGTTGGGAGTTTTGCAGTCACTTCTGTCCAGGGATTGCTTCCTTCCAAATTTGGAAACAATCCCCAAAACAGTTGATATCCCCAGTAGTAAGGTATGAAGCCAAATGGATTTTTTTCTAAAACTGACAATAAAATATTTTAATCAACAAGGACTGAATTATTTGAGAAAAGATTGAATTATGACTGTTTATAAGGAAAATGATAGTTTAAGGTTGCCATGTGAAGAGGTAAACAAAGAACATACAGCCAAATGTAGAAAAAAAAATGTAGGTAAAATAAGTAGGTAAAGAAATGTCTCAGGCAGCTTATAAATTTAAAAATATTGTAATTTTTCTGGACTTTGTGATTAGCTTTTTAAAAATGTATACTTTTTTATTTTCCAATTTCATATAAAATTTTTTGTGATGTATTTTCTTTTAAAGAGGGTCTACAAGTTGAATGTTTCAGGCCCTACAAAATCAGAATCTACCTCTGCCCCCTGGGTACATAGATGATGATAGATAGAAAGTAAATAGATGATAGATAGATAGATAGATAGATAGATAGACAGACAGATAGATAGATGAAAGATAGATAGATGATAGGTAGACAGACATCTAGAAAAAGTGAACAGCTCTCTCTAGTTCACTTTAGCTTTTAGGAAATATAATTAGTGAAGGCAGACAACACCCAAACCATACAAACTTTATGGATTAAAATCAATATTTCAGTGCAACCAGCTTGCACTTAGGAGCTAACTAAGAGCCAGGGAAAAATACATAGTTGACTCATAAATAAAGCAAACCTCCTAATGGAGTACATGTAAAAAATTAAGACAACAACAACAACATCCCATTTAAGAAAATTACCTGAAGAAACCAATCCCCTTTGTAGAGATGGTGTATTCTCAGCAAAACCTTGGGATACATGAATGGGACAGTCACCCAACGCTTTCCCATAATTAGCTCTCTGTGCTCTTTGTGAAGAGGAGATAGATTTAGGAGCCATTTGAATTTGGCGAGTATTTTGTCTGATGATAGATTTATGATTAGGTAAAAAATGTCTCAATCAGAATATTATTACTATTTTGACACTCAATAAAAATCCTAGTCTTTAAAACAGGAATTTAGGTTGTATTTTTTTGTTTGTTTGTTTGTTTTTAAAGGCTCTTTATGATTTCTGTGTTACCACTGGCTGTGGTGTTTCACTAAGGTGTCCACATTGTCTCTCAAATTTTCAGAAGTTTACAGCCTGTTCTGAAACAACATGCTTTTGGATGAAACCCAACTTATAAAGATGTGCATGAGAAGCTTTTCTTTAATATCCTTGAACAAGAAAATTTCAGTTGCTAATACATTTTTTATTTTAAGTTTTCTTCTTTTTAAATAAATAAATCCCTGAAAGAGAATTTTCTAAAATCTTAACTACACAGTGTGAGATTAAAAAAGCTCTGAAGATAACAAACCTGTGTTTGCAGGACAGCGTGCCTTCTTCTCAAGTGAGAGCCCTCTGTGCCATTGGCCTCACCTCTGAGCCTCATTGTATTCATAGGTAAAAGGAATCTTACAATGGAGCCTAAATCTGAGTCCTGTGGTGAGGTTAAATGTGATCACAGGTAAGAATGTTTTAAGACAGGGCCGTTATGAAATAATTAAAGGCATTGATAAATTCCTTTTCAAATTTATATTGTCAAAAATAATTAAAGTTACCTTGCTGCTAAAATGCTGGTCACAAAATTTTGGTAAAAAGTTTCTATGGGACTAGTAGGAGTGACTAACTATATTAAAAACACAACAAACAGAAACAAAATACAGATGAGTTAGTAATATATATATATAACATATAATATACTACAGGCCCGGTGCATGAAATCGTGCACAGGTGGGGTCCGCCGGCCTGCTTCGATGGGGGCCGATTGGGGCTGGGCCGGTGGGAGGGGGAAGGATGCGGGAAGTTGGCCAGCTGGCCCTGCCCCTGATCTGGGGGCCCAATCAGGGCCGGGTTGGCTGGGGAGAGAGGCCTCAGGAGGTCAGCCAGTTCCACCCCCAATCAGGGTGGGGGTGTTGATCAGGGATTGGGCCAGCCTGGGGGAAGGGCTGAGGGCGGTTGGGGGGGGGGATGATTGGGGCCCTGAATGGGCCACTTGGCCACCGCAGTGCGCGTCATAGTGACCAGTCATTCCAGTCGTTCAGGCGTTTCAGGCACTTGGCTTATAGATAGATAGATAGATAGATAGATAGATAGATAGATAATATGTAATATCTATAATAATAAAAGTGTACTATGCTAATTAGACTGGACAGCTGAACGACCTGCCAGACGAAGCCGGGGCTGCGAGGGCCGAGGCAAGTCGCTGCGGCTGCGAGGGCTGAGCCCCTTGCACGAATTTCGTGCATCGGGCCTCTAGTCTATATTATAAAAGGCCAGTGGCCATAACGCTGTAACAACCAAACAAACGGTCACCAGGAGGTACATTGATGGGCCTCGTGGTGTGGCGGGTCTCAGTCTCACAGAGTGGCAGGTCTGGGGTCCCGCTGGCACGGCGGGTCTGGGGTCTGGGGTTTCAGGCTATTTTGCATGCTGGGCCTCTAGTATACTTATCCTATATAATAAAGAGGTAATATGTAAATTGACCATCACTCCAACACAAAATATGGCCGCCCCCATCTGGACACAAGATGGCCACCACAAGATGGCCAGCAGGGGAGGGCAGCTGGGGATGACTAGGCCTGCAGGGAAGGGCAGTTGTAGATTACCAGGCTTGCAGGGGAGGGCAGTTAGGGGTAACCAGGCCTTCAGGGAAGGGCAGTTGGAGGGACAAGGCCTGCAGGAGAGGGCAGTTGGGGACAATCAGGCTGGCAGGGGAGGGAAGTTAGGGGTGACTGGGCCGGCAAAGGAGAGCAGTTAGGGGCAATCAGGTCAGCAGGGGAGGACAGTTAGGGGTGGCCAGGCTGGCAAGGGAATGGTTAGGGGGTGATCAGGCTGGCAGGCAGAAGCGGTTAGGGGCAATCAGGCAGGCAGGCAGGCGAGCGGTTGGGACCCAGCAGTCCTGGATTGGAGAGGGTGCAGGCTGGACTGAGGGACACACACCCACACCCCCGTGCACAAATTTTGTGCACCAGGCCGCTAGTATAATATATAAAATTATATATAATTTATATAATATATAAAATATTTACATATAAGTATATAATCCTATCTAATAAAAGAGTAATATGCAAATTGACCATCACTCCAAACACACAAGATGGGAGGGCAGTAAGGGGCAATTGGGCCTGCAGGGAAGCAGTTAGGTGTCGATCAGGCTGGCAGGGGAGTGGTTAGGGGCTTATCAGTCTGGCAGGCAGGTGAGCAGTTGAGACCCAGCAGTCCTGGATTATGAGAGGAATGTCTGACTGCCCATTTAGGCCCAATCCCGGTGGGTCTCAAATTGGAGAGGGTGCAGGCCGGGCTGAATTTCGTGCACTGGGCCTCTAGTCTATATATATAAAAGGCTAATATACTAAGTGTGTGATCATCCAGGTAATGATGTCACGTAGCAACGCCCAGCCTCCTCTCTCTAGCAGCTAGCCTCCTTGCAGTTTCTTCAGCCCTGGAACACAACTTGCTTTATAGCCAAGTGCAAACATTTTACACTGTAACCAAATATCTATGAAGTGTTTTCCCATGCCTCATCTCATTTGATCCTCACAGAAGTCCTGGGCTAGGTAGATAGGAGACTCGGTAGATTCCTATTTTCTTTTCATTAGCTGGAAAATGGAGATTTAGAAAGCTTAGAAACTTGACCCGACTGAAAAGAAGTAAGAAATAGTGGACCTTGAAAATGACTTCAGGTTTTCTCACTGCGCAGAATATAGTCAAACACTGCTGCAGTTAAATATTTTACCCTTTGTTCTCTCTGTGAGATCTACAATAATAATCTGCTTCATGTTGATATTTACTGTTGTGTTGCTGACAATTACCTGAAAGAGAAGTTGAGGTGCTTCACTGGGATGGAAAAAGTTTAGCTAAATCAGAAAGCAGGTCTAATTAAGCAAGTTTATTCTATATCTATAAAAGGCTAAGTTGACTCATGTATGCACGATACATATAAAGCTCTCGCTGGTGCCAATCGCATGTGTGTTTTTGAATCTGTCATTGTTGATCGTGAATTAGGTTGACACTTCTATTATAAAGGGTGAATAGCGATATTAAAATATTTCTTCTAATTCATTTCCTTTCAATGTTCACGAATCCGTGCACTGGGACACTAGTATTTATATATAAATAATACATATGTATATTTCCCCTGTGGTAGAGTTTTATGTTCCCAAGCCAAGCAAATACTTCTCTGAGTTAGTGATGGTTAGGGTAATTCAGAGTAATGGATCTCTCTCTTTTTTTTAATTCTTCTAGTGCATTTTGCAATAAAAAGAACAATTAATTCCATTAAATTGTTTTGGAGGGTGGGGGTTGCAATTCAGATTTTTTAATAAAGAAACAAATACCATATCCTACTCTCAAGGACTTGAAAACCATTCTGTGACTTAGAATATCTCTCTCACACACACACACACACACACACACACACACACACTATTTCTATTTTTTTTACCTTGGGGGACAGAGAGGAGAAGATGCTTAAAATTTTGTATGTGGTGGAGAAAATGCCAATGTGCTAGTTTTTGCTTCAATTGTTCTTTTTGACTATTATTAATAATCATGACTTTTCCTTTTCATAAATGAAAGCAACATAAATGAGTTGTTACTATCAAAATTGTAATTTGTATTTTTAAATATAATCTAGTGATTTCACATCTAAACCTTTTTAACAAAATACTAGACATTTTAAATAGCAATATTTTGAAAATCCTAAAGTTGGCTAGGTTCTATATTATTGACTGATAGTGACAACAGCTACATAATAAGAATAGTTAGAGTGCTGTAGCACTGGATTAAATATTTCATTATATTATCTTCTGTATTTCTTTAAAAAGCCTTAGGAGATGTCCACTTTTAACGTTTTAAAAATGAAAAAACTGAAACTAAGAGGAGATCAATCCCTTGCCATAGGGAGTTGCTGGGAAGCTATTGACTTAAAATTTACATTTGAACTCAAGAACCCATCCTATATAATAAAAGGCTAACATGCAAATCGACCAAATGGCAGAACAACAGGTTGCTATGACACACACTGACCACCAGGGGGAAGATGCTCAATGCAGGAGCTGCCCCCTGGTGGTCAGTGTGCTCCCCCTGTGGGAAGCCGGGCTCACGGCTGGCGAGCGCAGCAGTGGTGGCAGGAGTCTCTCCCGCCTCCCCAGCAGCACTAAGGACCCCTTAGATAAGCCAGCAGTCGGACATCCCCCGAGGGGTCCCAGATTGTGAGAGGGCGCATGCCAGGCTGAGGGACCCCACTCCTGCAGTGCACAAATGTCGTGCACCTGGCCTCTAGTTTATTATATTTTATTCACCATAAGATTATCTGTAAAGAACCACTCTCTGGGTTATTGTTTGGTATAATAACACTAACATTAATAGTTCATATATTTTAGCTTTCACTATGCCCAGAATTCTATCAAATCCCTTATATATATTATTTTTAAATCAGTACAAAGTCCTATAATTTTAGTACTTTTATTATTATCTCCATATCTCCATGAAAACTGAAGCTCAGAGGTTTCCCTACCAACACCTACATTACGTATTACTAGGTTATGTATGAGATGCCTTTTTCATACAGTTTCGAGAGGAATTGATATAGCATGAATTGAAAGACACCATAGTTTTCCCATAAGAAGTCTCACATTTGGAGCCTTTGGGCTAAGATAGTGTTTAAAGGCAAGTGACAGGTAGTTTTTCTATTAAGTTATTATCACCTAATCCATGACATAACTAAGGCACTTTACTTCATCCAGGGAAGGGACTAATGAAGAAACTCTGAAAGTTATTGGTAAGGGATAATCTTACCCTAAAAGGATAATTTAACTGGAGCAAAACAATCAAGTTTTGATATCAAGACTAAGCTTAATGTACTTTAAAAAAAAAAGACTAATATGCAGAGGGCAGGATCTTAGTTTTAAGTGCAGTAATAAATGCATGAGTGGGGAAAAGTAGGTTTAGAGTTGTTTGTATGGAAAAATAATCTATAATAATAAAAGTATAATATGCTAATTAGACCATACATCCTTCCAGTCATCCTTCCAGACGACCTTCTGGATGAAGCCAGGACTGTGAGGGAAGCCCAGGTCTCGGGTGCCAGAGGGAAGCCAGTGGCAGCAGCAGGGGGAAGGAAATCCTACTCTTGCATGAATTTTGTGCATCGGGCCTCCAGTGAATAAATAAGAATACAAACATAAACTCTGTGTTGCAAGTACTCACACTGTCAACCCACTTTTGACCATCCCTGTTTATTCACTTTGGAAGATATCAATAAACTGTATAAAGCAAAATATCTCTAGACTTTCTGTTGGTTGTAATTTTCCAAATGCTAACCCTTTCATTATTGCTTTGGTCCTGCTATTCCTTTCAGTATGATTAAGAAGTTTGGAGATAAAGCATGTTTTCCAAGAATTGCATGGATTTTACTTAGAGCCACCTCTATGCTTGATGTGAGATGTATAAATTAGCAGAGTTAATACTCTAAGTGCAATAGATATCTTTTCATATGCAAAAGAGATGAGCTCCAGAAAATCAGTCTTTACAGCAATATCCATGCATTAAACAAATCTATATTAAGACAAAGTATCTTTGTCCCCGAGAAATGTTCTAGTAAAGAAAAGAGTGGAAAGTTAACCATTACATTAATAAGCATTATTGTGGTTCATCTGGGGTATATATTTGTTGACACTTCTGAAGTCATAACAATTTTTTCCATGAGCAGACAAAAGGTCTTCTTACTCCAATAAGAAACAGGTTTACCTGTTGAGCTTCTGTTTTCATTCTACTGTTTCTGAGTCTCAAATTTGGTGCTCCCACTCTCACTCAGGCTTTGACACTTTCTCAGGAACCCCAAATGGAGAAAATGAAGACCTTTGGAATCCTGTGTTCTAGGGGAACACGAAAGAAAGAAAGAGAGAAAGAAAGAAAGAAAGAAAGAAAGAAAGAAAGAAAGAAAGAAAGAA
>NW_005357846.1:3335971-3369242 GCF_000412655.1 Myotis brandtii | reverse complement strand
AAGGAAGGAAGGAAGGAAGGAAGGAAGGAAGGAAGGAAGGGAGAAAGACAACCACTATAGAGTTCTCAAATTAAACTAATCAAACCGAATACATCAGTCTGTCTGTCTTTCTTGTTTCCTGGCTCCTGACCTCTTTTCCTGACACTTGTCCATAGTTTCATAATCATCAATAAACCAAAGGAAGAAGATCAGAAGAAAAATTTGTGAATGGCCACTGTTCTCATCTCCAACTCACATTCATAGTTAAGTTTTATTTTTTAAACTTTTTTT
Source organism: Myotis brandtii (assembly GCF_000412655.1). Taxonomy (NCBI): domain Eukaryota; kingdom Metazoa; phylum Chordata; class Mammalia; order Chiroptera; family Vespertilionidae; genus Myotis; species Myotis brandtii. The sequence goes on along the minus strand of NW_005357846.1, from coordinate 3,368,972 downwards.
CTGACAAGATTTCCTCCTTTCTTCTCCAGTGTATTGCCTCAGAGGGCAAGACATGGTCCTTGAATAGTGGTAGTACTAGATAGAGGATTGTGGGGAGAGAATTGGTACCTAACAGGAGAGCTACAGTATTTTCATTCCCATTGTCTTAACAAGCCAAAGAATCATTCTTTTACCATGCCTATATTTCTTGCCTTTCAAATATCTATTCAATAAGTATTTATTTGGCACCAGTACCTGTCAGATTTGTGTTAGTTTCTAGGGATATAAAGAGAAATTGGATATGGGCTCTGCTCTCAAGTGTCTTTCCATTTAATATAAATATGCCTTAATACATCCAGCTACACATTGGTTATGGTAGATTATGTTTCCAAAGATGGTCATAATAATATTTTCCATCCTATATGCTCTTTGTCAATGGGGTTTAGCCACCCTCATATAAAAATATGTAGCCCAACCAGCATGCTCAATGGTTGAGCATCAACGTATGAACTAGGAGGTCATGGTTTGATTCTTAGTCAGGGCACATGCCTGGGTTGCAGGCTTGGTCCCCAGTCAGGGGCATGCAGGAGGCAGTCCATCAACAATTCTCTCATCATTGATGTTCTATCTCTCCTTCTCCCTTCCTCCCTAAAATCAATAAAAATATATCTTAAAAAATGTGTAGTTGATTTTCCCTCCCTTTGAATCTAGGCTTGCTCTGTGAGTTATTTTGGTCAATAATATGTGAAGAAAGCGATGTTGCATAATGTTCTAGGCCAGGCCTTAAGTGTCTATCTGGGATACCCTTGTTGGAAAACAGTCACTATTTTGTGAGGAAACCCAAATAGTTAAGTGCAGAGGCCCAAGTGAAGAAAACAGAAGCTCCCAGCTAATAAGTACAACTGAGCTCTCACCCAGATGCTTGTCCTACATGTTGGCCACGTGGATGAGACCAGTTTTGGATTTTCCTGTGAGCTCAGATTCCCAGAAAATACCAAATGAATCAGAATACTTCCCAGGCAACCCACACAATATGAAATTAACACATTATTGTGGTTTAAGACACTGAAATTTAGGGTAGTTTATCATGCATGCAGCAATAGGCAATTAAAAACAACAAGTATGTAGCTTACATTTTTCTCTAGGACTGGCCTACCATACTTGAATTCAAATAGATAAATAATATACTGTATTTAAGTGAGTAAATATAAATGTTATGTTAGTTCCCACAAAAGCAATTCTATGTAAGCAATCATTTCCACTGTACAGTAGAATGGGGAAGTATTATTTCATTCTTTATTCAACAAGAATCTGGGGGACTCTGCTATAAACCAGGCATAAGTCTTGGCACTGGAGAAGGAAGTAGGACCTCCACCTTAATAATTCTCAGTCTGCCTAGTAAAAAAAGGTGGACAATTGCATTTCAGAAATAAATGATGTGTTACATTGAAAAATGTAGCCGACTCCCTAGATGCCCCATGTTCACATCCCTAGAGCCCACTTCTGAATTCAGCCTCAGTCACTGGAGAAGTTTCCCTGTGTGCTCAGACTCACATTGCCATGGCAGGGACCCACTTCAAGCCCCTGTCACCCATCTCTTCCTGCTTTTTGCCTTAGGGACTTCTCCAACACAATGGAAGCCTCTGTCTGAATGTTTAAGGGACTTAGTAACACCAGGGGCAACTCTAACTAAATGAAGAAAGGCAGGCAGTGAATAATGGAAGCTAGCCTTCATCATTCATATAGGCATTTCTGGAAAACATTCTGCAGGCTTCCTAGAGTTTCCAAAGAAATTAAGCTTTCTGGGCACCCTCAATAATGCATTCTTATCTAGGCTTTGTTTCTTCCTGCTACCACTCTGCTTTTTCCTTCTCTCTTCACAAATAAACTACCTGCATCAGTTCTTGCCTTGGCCTCTGTTTTCGGATGAACTGAAAACAAAACAATGGACAGTGTGCTCCAGGAACATAGAGGAGGGCCACTTGAGACTGGAATAAGATAAGCAAGTCGTCTTTGGTGTAAAAGTGTGGTCAGCAGAACACATGGTGATTGAATGATGAATTGGCTGAGTGATTAAAGGAAGGAGCTAACATCGTTCTAATCTGAACAATAGGCATATGTTGACTTTAAATCGGCGGTACCCAAATTCAGGATCCTTTTGGCTATTAAGAAAGGCAGGAGAAGAAAATCAGAGAGAGTGGGATGGTTGAGAATCAGATGAATAAATGCAGTTACCAGATGTTTATTTTAAATTTAAAATTAATGTGGTGAAAAAGTATATAGTTTGTCAAGAGAGTCTATGGAATGGAAAATATTAATAACAAGAATGTCTTATAAATGATGTACTCCCCAAACAGCTGAGTATACAAGATAAATTCAATTTCAAAGCCCTTGTGTCATTAACAAATGGCTCATGCTTGTCTCACTAGGCTTATGGATTCTCCAGGACCTTCTGTGCATTGCCTCACATGGTAAAAATTCATTAACTTCTCTTTCCTATTTTGTTATTGTTTGACCTCTGAATTAATTTGTCTCTGTAGAATTTCCATTGCTATTGTTTTTTTCAGACAAAATTAAAGAGTAAATTCAATTAGAGTGAAAAATGTTGTACAACTTCTCACTATTTCCAGTTGTGTTTAGCATTGCTTGTGGGCCAGCAAAAGTAGCAAGGAACCAAGTATTCAATTCGATCAGTAGTTTTCATGTTTTAACAAGATGTTTCATGGAGAGTTGCTTTATTGGTGAGGAAAGCATGATCTAGGGGTTAATTGTTCATTTCAGTTTTAGGGAAAGCTAAATGAAGTAAGTGTGCTCCGGCTGGAGTCCAGTGGCTCAGGGTGGAAATGAACTTCTCTGAGAACAGCCATTTTTCTCCCTCTTGTGTCACTTACAGGAGAAAGCATAACAACTCATCTCATCTTCTCATGTCATTTTGAATTAGCTTTATTCATATGGCAAAGTGTGAAGCGTCAGGTTTGTGAATGTGTGAAGTGAATCAGAAACATACCTGAGCCATGTGTATTTAGAATATTCGATTCAGTTGGCAGGATTTCCATTTGTGAGGAATTTGACCTTAATAGGGATGCTCAACACACAAGTAATATCTACAGATATATTCTCAAGAGTCATGCTAATTGTTATATTACATAAAAACCAAATTTGTCTATTGGACCACATATTTGAAGTTAAATCTGTGCCTACTTGTGTATTTTAAAATATATGTCTGTGATAAATTATGTAGTAATCTGTTTTATGATGCTTAAATTAGAATTTCTATAAGTTATTTTCAATATACGTAATCTATTTTTTAAATTCTATTACTTTTCCTCAACGTGTTTTGCCTGCTTTCTATTTCAAGCCACATAGTAAAAGCATTATTTCTTAAATACCTGTATGCATTTTTCTCTTCGTATATCTCAGCTCTTTCTTAAACATTATTTGTCAGGTTTTTTTTAAAAAAATCTGCCATTTGAGGCATAATAAAGCCTTGATTCTGTAACTATACTTTTCAATGGCTCCAGATTGCCATCAGCTCCAGGGCGAATAGCTAAAACTGCTGTCAATGCAGGGCATTCCCAGAAAAATGTCGTTAGCAGTGGCTTCATTCCTGCTTTTGCCTATTCTGAACTTCTAAATCTTAGGTCAGGAAGAGTTCACCTTATTTAGTGGTCTAAGAATAACCATCATCGCTATTATTACTACCCACTCAGATTTCCCTTCTCAATAGGACTGAATAGGCAGGAATTTTGTTCTGCTTTGTTCACTATTGAATCCCTATTGCCCAGCACAGTGCCTGAAACATAGAAGGAACTCAATAAACATTTTTGAACAAATACATTATAATTAATTGTAGTGTGAAATAGTAACAATAACTACCATTTTATTGATTTGTGACAAATACTCTGCAAAAAAGATCAGACCTTTCCTTCCATTCTCCCCCATTTAATCATTTTTCATTTCTCAATTGCATTTTAATTATGAGCTGTTCAATTGGACCTAGAGCCAACAGAGGGACCCTGTTTTTTGTAAAATAGTTTTAGAACTTCACAAATCTCAACACACAGCTGGCAGACTGAGCTCACCAGTGTGACACTTATCCTTATACGTCCCTCCTTGTAGCTCTCAGAATAACCATCATGAACCTGGTGGCCAGCTGTCTGTGACATTTTTGAAGCATTGGGCATATTTCCATTTATCCCTGCACCCTTTCACACCTCACGACCCTCCCACCCCTCCCACCACATTCATACCAGATTTGAATCTGATCCTCTTTAGAGAGTCTTGTGTGCTCTCTCTCCCAAATGCAGGCTTAGCCACATGAACTACAATATCACAACATACAGGGCATGAGGTGGGGGACAAAAGTTTACAGCTGTGAGTATGTGAAACACAGATAATTCTTATATTATTATTATTATTATTTATTAATTGTTGTCTTATTTTCCATAAGAACAACTGTTAACGTACTTTTCCCCACCCTGTATATGCACTGATACTAATTTGGAGTCTCTCCTAATCAAAGAGCAAGTGTTAGCAATAAGTAAGCGTGGCGAAAGAATAGCCTCTCTCCTGGCCCATGTGTGAGCAGGGTTCTCTGCATGTGATCATGACATTAGAGATGCTTTGAAACTCTGAGTGGGAAGGATATCTAAATGAGGGTAAGACTAGATTATAGTATCAAGTAGACCAAACACACATAATGATCTAAAAATAAAAGAAATGTTTTTCTCACTCAAAATTAATTCTGTTGGCCAGGCTGTTCTGCTCCATGCAGTCATCCTGATGTCTATGATAACAAAGATGCTATTATCTTTTATGGATGATTTTCAAAGTTGCTTGGGAAAGTCTCCATTCCAATTACATGGAAGAAGAAATGAATGACTTCAAGGAATAAGTTCTTTATTGGCCAAAGCTGGAAGTTGCACCTCAATTCTGCCCACATTCAATTGGTAGGAACTCAGTTGTCATGCCTACCACCAAAGAAGGCAGAGGAATATAGTCCAACTGAAAGCCCTTTAAGAAGAAACAGATTGTGCTCTAGCTAGTTTGGCTCAGTGGATAGAGTGTCGGCCTACAGACTGAAGGGTCCTGGGTTTCATTCCAGTCAAGGGCACATGCCCAGATTGAGGGCTTGATCCCCAGTAGGAGGTTTGCAGGAGGCAGCCGATCAATGATTCTCCCTCATCATTGATGTTTCTATCTCTCTCTCCCTCTCCCTTCCTCTCTAAAATCAATCCTATATAATAAAAGCCTAATATGCAAATTGTCCCCTCAGGTGGTAGTTCAACCAGGAGTTCGACTGGGAGACTGGGAGTTTGACCACTCGCTATGACATGTACTGACCACCAGGGGGCAGCGTGGACCATGGCGGGTGTCAGCAACAGGCTGCGACCTCTCAACGACTACCTGGGGGTGGGGGTGATGGGGACGGAGGTGTGGTGAGAATGCGGGGTGTTCGCCAAGCCCGCTCTCACTCCCCCTGTTACCCTCCACCAGGACGCCAGGACTTGCACGCTGGGGAAGCCCCTGCGCTCAGGTGCCGGGCACCTGCACAGGAACCGGTCTGAGACACCAGCTGGGAGAGTGCGCTGCCCACCCAGCTTCCACAGAACAGCTGGGCAGCCCAGAGCCCCATGCTGCATCCCGGCCCACAGTGTCTGGCCGAGCTCACTGCTTCTCCATGTGGGGACTCGGTCAACTTGACTCAGGTGGAGGGGGGCATGCGGTTGCTGCGGGCCCAGGTGCTGCCCAGGGCCCAGAGATTAGCTGGGACCTGCCCTTCCATGCCAGGCCTAGGGACCGCACCCGTGCATGAATTTTGTGAACCAGGCCTCTAGTAAAAATATATTTTAAAAAATAAAAAGGAGAAGAAAGAGATTATGGCAGCCATGAACATTCACAGTTCACATCTCCTGCAGCAGAGAGCATAATTAACTATTGTTCCCAGCTGTTGTCCCTCTGCATCCACCACTGTATAATGAGGATTATGCCAAGTCTCATACTACAAATCTTCAAGTGCATCCTTTAACATGGCTTCTTCCTAAACTCTATCTAAAGCCTTGTTCATGAAACTTTATGTCAAGATTTACAAGTGCAGAGTAGAATGTAGTAGTTAAAAGTATAGACTTCAGATCCAAAAGGTCTGGGTGTCCTTGGACAGATTACTTAACCTCTCTGTCCTGTTTCTTTATCTGTAAAGGAGACATGCTTAAGAGTTATGCTTGCAAAATTGTTAGAAGAGCATGTGGCACTTATTAACTACTAGTTATTATGATTCTGCCACTATGCTCTATGAGATTCCAGGGTTCTTTTTTTGTAATCCTCACCTAAGGATATGTTTTTACTGATTTTAGAGAGAGAGGAAAGGGGAGGAGAGAAAGAGAGAGAAAGATCTATGGGTAGCCTCCTGTATGTGCCCCAACAGGGTATTGAACCCGCAACTTAGGTACGTGCCCTGACTGGGAATCGAAACTGCAACCTTTTGGTGTACAGGATGATGCTTCATCTAACCGAGTCACTTGGCCAGGGCTAGTGTGTGTGTGTGTGTGTGTGTGTGTGTGTGTGTGTGTGTGTGTTTTAATGATCTTGAAAGCTGTCAGGGTGAGGTTCTAGACTTCTTATTCCAGTTTTGACCAAAGAAGCTCCAGTTTTATCAGTTTTTTTGTGTGTTTAACTTTGTTGGTGATCACAGTCTAGGGTTCAAGGTTTGCCTCAGTTAAAAGAGCTACTTTGGCCAAAGACACATCACTTCCAGGAGTATATCTGATGCCTATTCAGAGCAGGGGTAGAAAGGACGAGCCATGCCACCCACTGCTGGACAATCGTGATAGACCATTCAGAGCTGCTTGTGGGTCTGGGAAGGTTTTGTCTGCCCTACATTGCAATTGAGCTTCTTCTCCTGCCAAGACTTGCTTCAGCCTTCTCCCTTTCACAGGTGTTGCTAACCCCTCCTAAATCCACCGCCTGCCAAACTTCTGATCAGTGCTTAGTGCCTGCTGCTGGAAAACCCAACCTACAAGAACTTCTATGCACAGGACGAAGCCCAACCAACCCAGCCACACCAGCCAGGGCAAGAACTTCTAAGTAAGATTCTTAAAAACAAACAAACAAACATACATAGAAACAAGAGAAACCACTGGTGGTGTCTACACAGTTTAACCTCTTCTAGTGACCTCTAATGGCTTTATTTCTTTAGGATTTTTCTGTGATAAGATTACAAGCTTCTCAAGGGCAAGAACTTGAATATATAGAAGGAAAGGCTGAATGTCTACTCACCTGACTCACTGGCTCTTTTGTTGTTCAATTGATGGAAATTTACATTAAATAAATTAGTGATATACAACGAAATTAACATGTGAGTTTATTCCTGACTTCCTGATACAGCAACAAAAATATAATACTTCAAATAACTTATTCTAATTTCACAAAGGAAAGACACAGGAAAAGGGTTAAGTTAAAAAAAGAAAAAAACACACCAAACTGTCACATGTCTGTTAACCAAAGCCTTCACTAATTATTTACTTGCTTGCCCAAATTCTTTGGCATTCTCTGTTGCAGTCAGACAGATAATAATCTACTAAACACAGCGTCATATGTCAATGTTTGTCTCTGAACATTCAGGCCCAACCTGCTGATGCCCCCAGGAGCCAGAGGAGCCGGTTGCAACAGGATCCGCCTTGCAGACTGCCACTGATGACTCTAACAGTTGAGGCTTCTTAATAGTGAATTGAAATCAGCCTCGGTAAAACTTTTAAACTATTTTGTTCTTTTTTTCACCATTTGGGGGAAGGCAAATCAGTCTACACTCTTAAAGATTACAATCCTTTAAATATTTTAAGACAGCTCTTGAAATTCCCTTATGCTGTTTTCTTTTCCAAGCTAAAAATTTTTTGTTCCTTTAAGAAATGAGATTTTCAGACTATTTGCAATTCTGGCCAACTTCCCTTGGATGCATTCGAGTTACTCAAAGTCTATCAGAAAGTGTGGCAGCCAAAATTTAATATCATACAGCACAGTTCATTGGGACTATTAGTTTCAGTGTTTTGATCACTGTTTCTATTACCGCTGTCTACATTTGCAGTGATTTTTTTAGCTCCTTGTTTTATTATGGGGTCCACCCTAGTGGCATTCCTGTCAGATCTTTATGATTTTACTTTTCTCCAGTTTAATTAGACATTTACAACATTAAAAATTTCCTCCTACCTCTCCTCCTCCCAACTCCATCCCTCCTGCCCCAGCAAGGATAGAATTTCCTCATTAATATCATGGAAAATGTTTCCCATCTGGCCTTTTTAAAAAACCATTATAAGTAGGAATCTTACTCAGATGTTGAGTGACACGGTTCCACTTACTGAATACTGGCTCTCTGTGTATATTTTATAGGATCTCTGGGATCACTGCATGTAAAATACAATCCATGAAATAGAATTTTATTTTTATAAAGGTAAATTGATTCAGAAAAAGAAAAATTTCTCCCCAAACCTTCTGGAAATTCAAAGCAAGGTTGCTATTGTCATTGTTTGTGGATTTTGTTGTTTAGTCTAAATTTTATATCTTGTTTATATTGGGCTAAGTCTACACACCTTTGTAGTTCCTGGGGTCTAGCTTCTTGTATAATTGCTTCAGAAATGCTGTCCTGTGAGATACCTAGCACAAGAAAATTGTGTAGCTTTTTTTTTTTTAATTCTGTACCTTATATACGATCTGGTATCAGGTAAAGCGAAGAACTAATTATGCAAATTACCGACACAAATATAACACAATCTATGGTGATTTATTTCCTGTAAAAATGTGATTATCATTTTTATTATTTATGAAAAACTGATTTTTTCCCCAGAAGTTCAAAATACAACATAAAAGTAATAGCTAGTATTTACTCACATGTTATTACATATCAGTCATTAGTAACATTGAGCTGAAGTTTCCTGAAATTTTGTCTCTCACACCAAAGCAACCTTTATATCACTTAGGAATTCCTGGAAGGAAAATGAATTCCACAACAGGTATTTTCCAGAGCAACTTTTACTTGGAGTCGGTCAAGAAATTTAAAAAATGGAGACCATTGTTTTGAGCCTTCAACTTCTGAAATGTACTCTCCAGAACAATACTTGAAATTCCCTAAAGGAAGTGACTGTGTCAGGCTCATCTTTGTAACCTCAGTTCCTAACACCAGACTCGTCATAAGCAGGTCCTAAAGAGATGCTTGTGGATGGAGTGAATAATGAATGAATAAATAATGAGTGACAACTTTGAGAGTGAACATCTTGTGTCACTCACAGGCATTCCATGGAAAAGACAGTGGGAGCCAGGGATGATCAGGGGAACTACAGAGAGGGAAATGTAAATGGAACATTGTTGGGAAGTCAGAGAGGACAAGATGTAGCAGCAGGATGGGAAATCACTAGGGACAACAGATATGGCAGGAGTTGGAGGTGATCAGCAACAGGAACAGGAAGAGAACCAATGAGCCTCTGGAAAGTCTGTACCAGAAAGGAGAAGCGCGCTGTGTGCTGAAACAATGTGGGAAGACAGCTCTCAGTGCACAGACAGAGCATATGTACTAGTAGCTTGTTCACTGAGGGATTTAAACATTACATTTGATATATAAAATTAATAAAGATGATGAAAAAATTAAAGAACAGCGAAATGGATGCAAAGAAGTCTTTAACTACATGTGTTTAATGATCATAACAATTTATTATAAAATGCTTGTAGCTATAGTCATGCTCATGGGATGAATGATTATCATGAAATAAAAACAGCTGTGGGGAAATCACAAACCAACAATATCAATAAAAGCAGTAAAATTAAAAGGTGTACCTTGAAATATTATTTAAGCAGACAGTACATATGCAGTTATCTTTTATGCTATATATGACTCAATTAAAATGCAATTATAAAAACATGGCCATATTTGTAAACATTCTGTATCATCCAACATAACCTACCACAGGAAGCTTTTAATGTATTGGTATGTCTTGATAATTATACGCTTAAAAAGATTGTATTGTACCATCTACATTGCAACTTGCTATAGTATAAGAATAGAAAATATTAGATGGGGTGGAGAACTTCAAGTTTTATATAAGAGCATCTGTACTATGACTAACAGATATGGATCAATGTTCATTAGATGTAAAATCCAATGATAATATATATAGGCCATAGACATGAGAGAAATCTTATATTGAAGTTTTAAATTAATAACATCTTATACATATTGTAGCAATATTGCTTAGATTTTTTTTTCTTTTTGAAAAAGAATTAACCTGGATATGCAAGTGGATGCATTTTGTTATTCTTTGAGACTATGTGTATATAATAACTTTGTAAGTTCTATATGTTTTATTTAATTTGAATATATTTTTGTTTTTAATTTTTATCTAATTTATGATTTAACAAATTCATGAGCTTTATTATTTGTGGAGAAACATACTCCCCTAGATTATTATATAACATGATATGTGACAATAATGTAGTTTGCATTTACATAAAGATTTTTTGCCTACTTCTTTTTCTCACAGTAATTCCATATGATAAGCAGATTAGGTACAATAATCTCCATTTCAGAGATAAAAAGGGAGAAATAACGAAGTTAAGTATTTTGATTAAGGGCATATAATTACTTGATTTCCTAGGGCTAGAAGTCAGTTTTTCCAAATTGGGTTTCTTTGCCATCCCCTCAGACCTTCCTGCCTTCTGTTTCTAGATGTGCCCGCCACAAAAGGCTGAATAGAGTCTCTAGTCAGAATGCTGAATTCTGAGTAGGTGAAGGCAGACAATCAGTATTCATTACAGGTGAATAATAACTGCCTCCTGTTAGGTTCACAACTTTGAGGGCCAAGCAGGATACTTTCTCATTTCCAAAAATAATAAAGTATTACCTCTTTAGTCATAGTGATCATATCGACTCCTTCAAAAATAATCACTTTATAACAGAAATCAAGCAATCACCATTTTAGGAAGAAATATGAATTAAATAGTGGGGTTATAATGGAAGAACTTCAGTTACAAAACTTGACTGTCATCTTCCTGATGAGAATATTTAAAATGCATTATCTAGATTTTAGAAATATAAGAGGTGACATGTCCTTCTGGACAGCAGACCACATTCCACTCTGTGACCTTGATCATCTATCACCATAAACACTCTCCTTTTCTGAAGGTTCCAGCTCATGAATTTTTCAATATCATTCTTTTTCATAATAGTTTTGATTTTTTTCTTTGACTCTCCATTATGCCATTAATATAATTCCATAGAGACCTTTTTCAAGTAGAACAAGAGCAGCACTTAATTACCAGAATTAGAAATGACAAACATCACAGGTTTTATCTAGTTGATCTCCTCTAAGTAGTCCTTGTGTAAATTTGAATAATCTTATATCCATGACATTTAACTTCTTACAAAGATTTCTGAAATAAGTTTTAAACTTTTTACATTTCTCCTGGAAAAGGGCAACATTTTTCTTTCTTTTCTTTCTTAATATGAGCCATAATAAGAATAGTAGCCATCATGCAAATATTAGCTTTTGTTTCCACTACATAATTTTCTTTTTTTTTCTTTCTCTAAAGTGGTTTCCCATGCATCAATATTAATATAATCTCCAGATAAACAAATTTATCTGTTAGAGCAGTTCAGATTCTTTGCTTATAAGTTATGAAAATTGACTATGGCTGACATAAGCAGGAAAACTTGTTGAGAGAATGACAGACAGTTCCAAATATCAATAGAAAGGTAAACCAAATTGTGAAAAATATATATAGAAACAAGATCAACTGTGAGAGTTTAAGTGTCAAGAATCACTCAACTCTCTAATCAGGGCTCTCCACTGGAATAAAGGAACTTAGGCCATTTTGTCTATTGATCCTTTCAAGAGTCAAAGTACCAACCATGAGAATCTAATGGCCAAGATTGGGTTACATACCATACCTCAATTAGTATAAGTCCAAACAGCTTGATTTTCAGTCTCATTAAAACTATGCAAAATGAGGGCTAGGCAATTATTCTCAATAAAAACAGGATACTCCTAGCGAAGGCAGAGGGAATAAATACCAGGCAGAAAAACATAGCAACAGTAGCAAAACATGTCCAATACCATAAATCACAGTTCAAACGTTTTTTTAAAAAGAATATAATACCAAAAAAAGAGAATATAATACTAGAAGCTAATTAAAATGCTAGACACATATAACTTTTATTTCTTCTGTGGCCAGATATCTGGAACTCAAGATCTATAGTCACTTAACTTCCTAAACACTTCTTGCTTTTTAATTCCCAGCAGTCACCCATTGGTACCCAAATCTTTATCAAAATCGGTACCCCTGAAATATCTAATCATTTACTTTTAACTGAAGCCAGTGAACGTTCTTCTCTATTCAATGGGTTCACAACCATCCAATTCTAATGACTACAATCTGTGGCACTTCTTTATTATTTGACAAACAATAATTAAATGAGTACAGTTGTTACTCACTAGAATGGAGAAATACTAAGACGGCTAGACCCTTGAGGGGGTTCACATTGAAGTGGGATAAACTGAGTTTAAAAAATTATGGCATTGTTACCATGAGATTATAGACTAATCATTTATCTGCACACAAAGGGAAGAAGTTTGTTGGACAGAGAAGGACGAAAAGTATTCTGGGCAGAGAAAAGAATGCACACAAAATTTTTAATCATGATATAACAGGGGATTTCACAGTACCGCAAGAAGCTATGTATGATTCAAGTTAAGAATGTCAGAAGCTAAACTTGTATGGACAGACAGGGGCTTCATTGAAAAGCCATCTGTGTGAGCTATGAAGGACTTTAAATGTTAGCCTATAGTGGGGTGCCACTGAAAGTTTTAATACAAAGCAATAATCAGATCTGTGTTATATGAAGTCTAGTCTAGTGACTATGTAGATGGGACTAGGGTAGGAATGAAAGAAGAAGATAATTTAACACTATTGCAACAGTCCAAACCAAAAATTAATGATGCAGATTAAGACAGTTGTATTAATTTCCTGGATCTGCTGTAATAAATCAGCACAAACTCAGTGGTTTAAAACAGCAGAATTTTGAGCTAGCTGTTCGGATTTTGTGGATAGAGGGTTGGCCTGAGGACTGAAGGGTCCCGGGTTTGATTTCGGTCAGGGGCATGTACTTCAATTGCAGGCTCTTTCCCTGGCCCTGGTTGGGCACGTGCAGGAGGCAACCAATCAAAAACACATCAATGTTTCTCTCTTTCTGTCTCTCCCCCTCCCTTCCACTTTCTCTACAAATCAATGGGAAAATATCCTCAGTGAGGATTAAGAAAAAGCAAATAAAAAAGCAGAACTTTATTCTCCCACAGTTTTGCAGGCCAGAAATTGAATTTGTGGGGGCTTTGCTCCCTCCAAAGATCCGGTGGGAGATTTTGTTCCTCACCTCTTCCAGCTTCTGGTGGCTGCCAGCAATCCTTGGCTGTGGCCCTGTCAATCCAATCTCTGCCTTCATCATCACATGGTCTTCTACTCTTCTGTCTTTAAAATTTCCCCTGGGTGTCTCTTAGATTAGAAGGATCTTTGAATTTAGGGCTTACCTGGGTAATCTAGGATAATATCTTTTTCTCAAAATCCTTACATTAATTACATTTGCAAAATCTCTTTTTTCCAAATAAGGTAAGGTTTACAGGTTTCAGGAATTAGAATGTGGACATCTCATTTGGGAGGCTACCATTTAATCTAACAGTGATACAATGAAAAGAGAAAAGAGAGATTGTTAGATTTGATTGAGGATTGATCAAAGCCATTGAGTAACTGATGCAATGAAGGACAGCCTCAAAAAGTAGTTTAAAGGAGATTGAAAATTTGAGGATGACTCTTAGAGAATAAATGACAAACTACTACTCTCTCTTTTTTTCTTTCTTTTTATTTTTCTTAATCTATAGAGCTCTAATTTTCTTAGGGAGAAGAGAGAGGGAAAAACAGGATGGAGCACGTAGAAAAAAAGAAATTCAGGAAGAGTAACAAGGATGTAGGGTGAGACAAAGAGGAAGCAATGAAAAAGCGATGTTTAGAAGCAAAAAAATAAAATAGATTTTCCAAATGTTTCCTTTCTTTTCAGAGCTATCTTCAATCCTTGACAACTTCAATCAATATTTATTGAATGACTACTATGTATGTATGTTTATTGATCATAATCTACTTACTTCTTTAGATAATTAAGTCAATTTTATTAACTATACTTTTTTCTGATAATTCACATCACTAACTAAAATTACATCATCGCTCCTGAATTCTCCATTCGCAATTACCTACAAACTTTTCTTTTCTTTCATCCTATAACCAGTGACTCTGAAATTTTTCATAACCCTCTAGATTTTGAAAAGAAATTTCTTCACCTTTCATTTATTTTCTAATATTTGAGCTCAGTTTTGTGTTTTGTCTATCAGTATCTAAAGTTAGACAAATTTTTAGAAGTTTTAAAAATAAGTTATAATTTTACTTTAAAATAATAGAAGAACCTTCCCTAATGGAAATTCATCTTTAGGTTTGAACCTGCCATGTCTCATCTAGAAAGTACTCAGGAAAGCAAAAACTACTCTGTGTGTGTGTGTGTGTGTGTGTGTGTGTGTGTGTGTGACTAGATTACAATGACTTTGAAGATTTAATATCCTTTCAAAATTAAACTGTACATCCTAATAAAAAACCAGCTGCAGATTTCTTTTCCCCCAAAAAAACATAAACTAAAGTACAAGTAAATAATAAATCAGAGCCCCTGCAAATTGTCTTTGTTTAGAAAAAGATAATGTATTTTGAACAAATACATTCTGAAACTTGTGATTATAAAACTGATTTTAAATAATCCACTAAAACATAAAGTGGTCTTGTTGCTGAATTACTCTAAAAATAAACACTTGGAAGTAGGGAAGGCATTTGAATAGGCTCATGAGATACGAGTCAGGAATTTGGGAAATAATTGGCCAGACAGTTCTTGACTCAAGTCTCCCATGTGGTGACAAGTCAGCTGCAGGCTGGGGCTGCAGTCATCTGAAGGCCACTGTGCCGAATGTCCAGATGGCTCACTCACGTAGCTGTAGGTGATGCTGGCCAGAGTGCCCACATGAGATGACTTTAGCATGGCAGTTTCTAGAGGGTTGAACTTCTGACATGGCAACTGGCTTTCCCCAGAGTGAGCATCCCAGGAGAACAACGCAGACGTTGCATGACCTTCCCAGATCTTGCCCTGAAAGCCATCCAGCGTGACCAGTGTACTTGACAAATTACTAAATCCAGTCCACCTCCTGTTTTAATTTAATGCCTGAGAGTTAGTCATCATAAAAATATATTTTTTAATTTTCTTAATAAGAAATGTTAATAAATTTTACAGTCAATATATACTATATTTAATATAATCTTTTCATGATCTTGTTTATGGGCAAGAGAATAACTTGTTAGTATACAATATCCTATATAATAAAAGCCTAATACGCTAAGTGTCCGGTTGTTTGGTAGTCCGTTCAACCAATCAAAGCATAATATGATCATGATATGCTAAGGCCCCTCAGCAGCTCACTATGATGTGCACTGACCACCAGGGGGCAGATGTTCCAACCAGTAGGTTAGCTTGCTGCTTGAGTCCAGATGATCAGGACTGAGCCACATGGGCCAGACATGCCCTGGAGCCCTCTTGCAGTCCCTCCCTGGCTGGCCAACCTCCCACGTTCCTCCCTGGCACCAATCATGCACTGGTGGGGTCCCCTGGCCTGGCCTGTGCCCTCTCACAATCCAGAACCTCTCAGGGGATGTCGGAGAGCCAATTTCAGCCTGATCCCACTCAATGCAGGAGCTGCCCCCTGGTGGTCAGTGCGCTCCCACAGGAGGAGCGCTGCTCCGCCAGAAGCCGGGCTCATGGCTGGCGAGTGCAGTTGTGGTGGCGGGAGCCTCTCCCACCTCCACAGCTGAGCTAAGGATGTCCAACTGATGGCTTAGACCCGCTCCCCCCGGGCCTAAGCTGTCAGTTGGACATCCCCCAAGGGCTCCCAGACTGTAAGAGGGCACAGGCCAGGCTGAGAGGACCCCCCGCCCACCCAGAGTGCATGAATTTCATGTACCGCGCCTCTAGTAAGATTATAATGATAAATTTCTTATATAACAAAGAAATAATACAACCTGTTGGGTTTGCCTTTCTACCCTTTACCCTTGAACCATTTTTTTCTTAAAAAAAATCATTAGGGTTAAAGCTTCCACTTATTAAAGCAAGAGACTACCTTCGGGGAGGAACTTAGAAAGTAGTGAAGGCCTTGTTCTTTCAAGCTGTGAACAGCAGTTACTTTAAGTCTTGTCTCTGCAGGAAGAAAAAAACAAACATGACTTCTAGAGTAAAGGGGAAGGAGAAAAGTAAGGCCTCCTATTGACACTGGAGGAAATTAAAAGAACTCTTCTCCAGTGTGGGTTAGTGTTCCCAGAAACTTCCTTTTTAAAAATTTAAAAACTAACTCATTGACTATCTTTTACTGATTTTTTAAAATTCATTAGAACTAGTGGCTTTAGATTTTCCATTTGAAAATATTTTGGAAATTTTAAAATAAAGACACAGATCAACCAAATTTTAGAAAATGTTATTAAACCCACATTTCTAGTACTTTTACTGTAATAACACAAGCAGTTCAAACCTATCCTTTATTTTACAAATGTCTTTTCTGATTATAATTTTAGCCTTTTAAAAAAATTAAATCATCCCTTATCCATATAATCATTAGCTTTCATGTTTGCAAGTTATATCAAAATATTTATCATAGATTCACTTTTTTTGAGCCCCCATGCTATTTAATGTCTGAAAAGTTCAGATTCCTTAGTATCACTGTGCTACACCAGCCATAATGGAAATAAATTTGTAAAATATTAGATATGCCTTTCAAGGGTTATTTTTATAACTGTGGAACCTGTCAGTAGATGATGGCACTGTTGTTTGTAAATGTAGCCTAGGAAAAAATAGTAGAGTTTATTTCCAGCATAGACAATTGCTGATTCCAGTTTTCTGCTTGTCAAAGTTATGATACCTAAGAAGCTTCTTAAGACAATAAAGGAATAACTAAATCAATGTTTTTCTACTTTTGGACTCTTTCATATATGAGATAAAGAAGGCTATTTATTAAAGAAACTTCTAGATGGATATTCTGTTATTTGAAGCAAAAAGTACAAATGATAACATTTAATTGCAGTCTTTCAGGTGCTTTACAGAGCCAAGCAATTCTATTTGCTTGTGGTAAGAAAGACTTTGGGATATTGGCCCTAATCACTTTATCTATTCCTGAGGCTCACTCTAGAAGGTTCACACACATTTCTCTGTAGCTAGAGTATATTTAGAAATGTGTGATTGAGATAAATTAATCTAGGGAGGGTTAGAGCCATACTGGGGTGAAAAACCAGCATAAGAGCAAAAAGACAGTGAGTATGACAATTGCCTTAGAAAATATATTTATTTTTAAAAGGCCTTGCCCTGGCCGATGTGGCACAGTTGGATGAGCATCATCCCATGCACCGAGAGGTCATCTGCTCAACTCCCAGTCAGGGCACATGCCCATGTTTCAGGCTCAATCTCTAGGAAGGAGTGTGCAGGAGGCAGCCGATTGGTTTCTCTCTCGCATTGATGTTTTTCTCTCTCTCCTTCTTCTCTCTCTAACACCAATCAAAATATATTTTTTTAAGATAAAAGGCCTTGAGTTTCAAATGCATAGTCAGGTCATAATCCTACCCTATACATGGAACAATGCTTAAGGCAAAGATGTGAGAAAGCTCTTTCCACTTTTTTCATACTCCCTTCAGCTGTGACTTCCTTCTGCTTTAAAAGCTGTCTTTGATGTTGCTTTTAGCTTAATAGCACTAATCGATCTGATGAATGTCTGTGAGATAATCACACAGCATTCCCTTACTCCTGTACATTGTTCTGTGTTTGGGTTGGGCTTCAAGTGCATGCATTCTTTCACCTGTTCATTCTTAAAGCACCCATTGACCAGATTATGTGTCAATCAATCATCGAGGTGGTGCTGGGACGGGAAGGTGATTAAGGCATAAACTCTGAACTCACATTCATATAACCTTAGTCCCTTGTCATAGGATGTGCACATAAAGTCATGTATAAATATTATAAATGCACAGAGGAAGAAAAACATTTCAGAGTGGGTTAAGGAATTTTCCACAGTAGACAATTAAATTGGGGTTTGGAGAAGGATCGCTAGGCAGAAAGACTGTTGGAGATGTCTGGGGAAGAAGTTTATGAGTAGAGACACTGAAGTATGAGAGCACTTAAGGGTGGCAGGTACCTAATGTGTATAAAATCAGAAACTTATATAGCCATGCAGAATAGCCTCGGATGCTGGGGAGGGTCTGGGAAGGCACTCTGGGTATCAATCCTGAAACCTGGGCATGTGCCCTGACCACGAATCGAACTGGTGACTTCTTAGTTCATAGGTTGATGCCCAACCACGGAGCCATCCCTGCCGGGCTAAATCTTTTTCATAAAAATTTTATTTTGGCCCTAACCGGTTTGGCTCAGTGGACAGAGCGTCAGCCTGCGGACTCAAGGGTCCCAGGTTCGATTCCATTCAAGGGCATGTACCTTGGTTGCGGGCACATACCCAGTAGGAGGTGTGCAGGAGGCAGCTGATTGATGTTTCTTGCTCATCGATGTTTCTAACTCTCTATCTCTCTCCCTCCCTCTCTGTAAAAAATCAATAAAATATATTTAAATTTTTTTATTTTGAATTTGAATGGGGAGTCACAGAAGAGTTTTAAATGGTGACATGGGATGATGAAAATTATATATTAAGGGGGGAAATAGCCCTGGTAGAAATTTAGAGGATGGCTTAGAAGGAAATGCTCCAACATCCTATTTAATCTCCTGACCAAGAAAAAAAAAAAAAAAAACCTCTAAAGAGAATTTTTTTTTTTTTTTGCAAGGGATTACACAAATTGCCTCTCTTCTTTCACTTCTAAATGTGGCTTTCTGATTACTAAACAAAGTCCTCACTGATCCTGGCATTCCAGCCAGCAATTTGATAGCTGCTTCTTCCCATAGTATTTCTCTCCCTGGCATTACATTCATTAAGAAAAAAAATTATTTTTCTTAAGAAACCAAATTTGTGTCTTCTTTGAGTACTTATTTGTAAGCATTTTTAACAAATTAAAACTGAAAATAATAGTAAAAACAGTTATCGGATATTCAAAACAGCGGGGGTTTTCCACATTTTGATTACATTGAAAGCCTCACTGGGTTCATGATAATATTGCATTTGCTAAATTATTTCAGACCACGTATAGCCCTCATTACCGGCATTGTATGACTACTTGCAAATTCCTTTTCCTCTGACCTGGTTCAGAACAGACCTTTTCTCCATTTGGTACCAGATATTGACAAAGCCTTGGATGTGAGGCATGTAGGCTAATGTCTTCTCCGTTTCATTTGCTGCAGGTGCTCACCACAGAAAGACTCACTTATGTGGAAAACAGCACTGCTTTCATTTCTGTTTCATTTTTCCTCATTTTGTCCTCCTTTAATCCTGAAGATTTCTGAGTTTGTGACACTAGGGATAGCATAAAGAGAACAAAAAGATTCCAAAGAGTAGGATGAGTTTGCCATATATGGGCAAATTGATATGAACAAAACCCTAGTGGGGATTCCTTCGGCGGTGTGTCATCTTAGTTTTTATGGGAATTAGCATAACTTAGTGGATTATATTCAGGTTGACTGACAGTCATTGTGCCTGTGCTTGACTATCTCTGACAGATCATCATAGCAGAGCATGATATAATGGAAAGAGCCCGTCACCTGAGAGTCAGAAGGCCTTTGTTCCATCCTGGATCTGACACAAACTTTCTAAGGCAATGGAAGGAGTGACTTTACCTTCCAGAGCCTCCAGTAGATCATATATAAGATAAAGTCCACTAAGATCATTCGAAAGCCCAGTCCCTTCATGCTCTGAAACCCAATTATTCTTTAAGTGAATTTAAAACATAGAGCTATAATCATTTTAACTCTGGTTTGTTTTTAAAGTCATAGTAGCTAAGTATTAAACTGAAACCAGTTAGTAATCCAACTTTGTGTAGGGAGGCCTCACCTGAAATTCACACAAATACATTTTACCTACTCTGGAATTAACTGTTTAATGCCTTGCCTTGCTGTATCTAGACTGTTACCAGGTGTTTCAGTACAATGTTATTCTCAGAAACTTCACTAATAGAGCAAGAGATAACAAAACAAAAAAGTAGGGAAGATAACAGAAAAGCACCGCACGCAGTGTTAACAAGATCCTTTTATATCCACCTCAATGTGAGTAGGCTTCTGCCCCCACCCACATCTCCACTTGCGTTCAGAAGCAGCTCCAGCCACATGCCTAGGGAATACGGTAGCAATTGCTGTCTAGTGGCTATTTCAGCAGAGCACAGCCTTGTATTGCATCCCTCCCTACCTGGGTGACCCAGAACCAGCTCTGAGGATACCACTCTTCTGAACTCAGATAGACTTGGTAAAGGGAGCTGATGGTTTTTTTTCCCTCATGTATATTATATTCAGTAAAGTATTCCAAAGCAATAAGTGCATTTCAACCATCTTCACTGGATCAGCTGTTTTAGCATACAAACAATAATCATGGTAGTAGACAAACAAGAGTCAGCTTTTTGTTTTCAATGTATAAAAATTTTATTCTCAAGAATGGTAAATCATTCCAGAATTCTTTTCAAGAATATAAAAAGAAAACCTGTTGATTACTATCATTATTTTGCTATAATTTCTTCTAATCATTCCCTTTGTACATTCATTTCTACTTGCATGTATATGTGGGTATGGATACATACATTAAATTGGCATGTACGCTTTTATATATATCCTTATATTTAATATTACATTGTTTACTATAACCACAGCTTTTAAAGTCTACTCTGTAGCATATCATCATCATAATATTGAATTGAAATGTTTGTTTTATTAATCAGATAGAATATACTTTCATGAGAAATATAAAATGCAAAAAAATATTAACAGACAAAATTATCTTATATTAATGCAATTAAAGACATACCTACGTTATCGTACTTACCAAGTGTATTACTTTCCTATGGCTGCTGTATTAAAGTATCACAAACTGAGCAGTTTAAGTAACAAGAATTTATTATATCACAGTTCTGGAGGCTAAAAGTCTGAAATCAGAGTGAACGCGGGGCTACCCTCCTCTGAAATCTGTAGGGAATTTTACTTTTCCCCTTCTAGTTTCTCATGTTTGCCAGCAACCCTTGGCATTCCTTGATTGTAGAGATGCATCACTCTAATCTCTGCTTGTTGTCACATGACAGTATTTTACCTGTGTATCTTTCTCTCCTTTTATATGGACACTAGTCATCTTGGATAAAGGGCCCATTCCAGTATGCCTGGTATAGCTAATTACATCTGCAATGACTATTTCCAAATAGATCACATTCTGATGTTCAGAATGAAGTGGTTAGGACTTCAACATATTTTTTTCTGGGGACACAATGTAACGTGTGCATGTATTAGAAAAAAATACCATTCCTGCTTCTGCCTGTGCTCATGCTGCTTCTCCTATCTTAGAAACCCTTTGCCCTTTCCTCATATTTTCATACCTTCTCCTTCTTTCAGGGCTAAATCAATGACAGTGTTCTTAACAAATAATGACTAGGGGCCCCACTCATCAAGTGCCTATGGAAAGCCAGGAACCTTGAGGATGGAGCACTTTATATGGATTAAAATTTCAGCCGTGTGGTAATCTTTTCTTCAAAATTCCCATAACAATAGTTGTGATGCCAATTCATATTTTCATGTATTTTCAGTTATTTTCCAGTGTTTACTTTTTCATACCTTTCAACACATATTTGAGTAAAATGTGTGATGATGAATATGTAGATAAATGGAGGAAGGAAATTTCCCATGCATAAGTGCTTTGTGAGTTCTTCCATTCTCAAGGACTGACTCCTCTAGGAATCCCCTCTGTCTGCATTTATTTTCAACTTCCCTCTCTCTATTGTCTCATTCTTATTTATATTCAAACAGGTTTGAGGATCTTCCATCTTTAAAATGTTTTATCTGACTCCATATATCTACCTGCTGTATTTCTCTATCACTTTAATCTCTTCACAATTAAGCGGTTTTGTTTACATTTAGTGCCTCACCACTGAATATACACTTCTTAAATTCCAGACTTTGCTTGTCTTCTTTATCATTGTAAACAAAAGCAAGCCTGATAGAACAAATATGTATTCAATAAATAAATACATAAATATTTATTTCCTAACTATAAACTGAATGAAGGAAAAGACCTTTTGTTTTCAGCAATATATATCCAGTACCTGGCACATAGAAATAGAGCAATAGCCAAAACCGGTTTGGCTCAGTGGATAGAGCGTTGGCCTGCGGACTGAGGGGCTCCAGGTTCGATTCCGGTCAAGGGCATGTACCTGGGTTGCGGGCACATCCCCAGTGGGGAGTGTGCAGGAGGCAGCTGATCGATGTTTCTCTCTCATCGATGTTTCTAACTCTCTATCTCTCTCCCTTCCTCTCTGTAAAAAAATCAATAACATATATTTAAAAAAAAAGAAATAGAGCAATAAATATTTCTTTGAATAAGTGAAGGCAACATGATAATATTTAGTATATATAATATTGTAACCTTTTTTGAATATTGATATAAATAACAAATACTATAAAAGATGAATTATCTTTTGTAGAGAGCACCTGGGAAGGCACATGGGCATTTCTTTAATTATTGTCGTCTGAAGCCAGTGGCATTGGCAAAGCCACGTCCTGGAAACACGTTTTGCCAAAAGGCAGGAGTGTTGTCAGCTTGACCTTCAGCCCAGGTGCCAGGGGGTGGGTTTTGTTATTTAAATCAAGCCAAGCACCAGGAATGAATAAGACTCGGGCCCACCCAAGAATGCAAAAAACCTCCTTGGTCTTGACTTTTAGTAACACTTCCTGGTTTTTGTTGTATAAAATAAATACACTTTATTGGCTCTGGGTCACTATCTCTGTCTCTGTCTCTGTCTCCATCAGAGGACAGTGGTCCCACCCGGCCCAGCCCCAGCTTTTTTCTTCCATCTCTGTGTCTGTCTCTTTCTTTCATTTTCTCAATCCCCAGCCGCCCCTACTCAAGAACCCGACCACTCTCTAGCCACGCTGGACTTGGAGCAGAGAGACATATTTACAATCTTTTCCTTCTAGGGAAAGTCCCTCCTGAATTAAAATATAAAATGATTAAAAGGGTCTTTCTAGAGTTAGTCAGGGAAATTCATTTGTTTTTGCTTGTTTGTTTTTAAGAGGTCTAAAAATTATATAGGCCAGGAAAAACAATTTTATCTCATAAAGGGCTTATAAGCTGAGGAAGATTTTGCTATCTTTGGATAAATAAAGTCCTCAAGTATTAGCAGAGTTAAAACAAGGAGGCCTCTACTTTTAGAGACAATCTATAGGCTAGCTCATGTTGTAAGGTGTTAAACATTACCACTGATATAGTAAAAAATCTCATGTGTCATAAACTTACCTGTCTATTCTCTGGGCTCCTTATCTTCATCTATGCCCCGAGGTAATGGTCACAGTGAGGATGCTATCCTTGAGGGACTCTATCTGGAATGCTAAATGAGAGCAAATAGGGCAAGATAAACACCCTGAGAAAGTCAAGGCCACTAGCACTGCTGTTGTAAGAAAATAAAGACAGGTTTCCTAATTGCTTTACAACTTCAGGGACACCTGCCAATTATAATTAAAGAATCGAAGACTAAATATTCCATAGATCTTAATAAGGAACCATGGAAAACAGAAGTCAGCAGGAAATATAAGTAACAGTCTTTCCCAAGAGTTCAATGAAATCTCTCTGTCTGGGCCGCTTAATATTATGTACAAACTATAAATCCATAACAAGTACATTACCTAGTGTAAAAGGCAATATCTCTTTGTCAACATATATTTTAATTCATGGTGTCAGAGATACACTATATTTTGGGATGAATTATTATCAGATAAAAAGATTTTCTAATTTCATAGTACTATGCCACCCAGTGAGGTTATCTGTAAAACTTAATCTTTGGAAAAACTGTGTCTCTCACAGATTATATTATGATGCAGGGAAGAAAAAGGGGAGGGGACAGGGATGATCATATTAGTATTTTGCATGGTAATGTTTTTGTTATTTTTGTAAGAAACTTGCGTCCTGATTATACTCCTGTGTTAGTGTCATCATTTTCCTTCTCAGACTCTCTAATCAACAGCAGTCACTGGTGTGTTTTGGCTATGGATTCAGATCATTCCTCCACCTGCAGAATTCATCATATTTCTACTCTAGGATAGTGGAATTGCAGTTGTCTTGATTTAAAATGAGGCGATACAGGGTCATGCAAAGAACACAGGTTTGGGAAACAGGCAAATCTGACTTGTATCCTTGCCCTACATGACCTGAGCAAATGCAGAAGCCCTTCTAGGCTAAGATTTTTCATATCCACAATATTTGCATTTGCCATTACGCTGCCTCTAACCTCTTCCTAGATCTTATTTATTCAGTATCTCCGTAAGATTTCCTTTTTAAGAAACTTTCCAGCCACTTATATATTCTGTACAATCATCTTATCCTTATCACCCCCTTCACCCCCAGTAACTCTCTATCCCCATCACTGTGTTTCTCACTATTTTGGAGTTGCATTATTTGTTTATTGATTCACTGCATGCCATCCCCCTACTATTATGTAAACCAGTGGTTCTCAATCAGGGGCAACTGGGTTTCCTAGGGGACATTTGGAAATGTCTGGAGACATTTTTGGTTGTCACAACTTGCATGGGGTCTACTGGTTTCCAGTGAGTAGAGGTCAGGGATGCTGTTCAACATCCTAGAACTGGAAAAGATAATACCACCACAACAAAATTATCTTGCACAAAATGTGAATAGTGTCAAGATTGAGAAACCCTAACATACATCCATGAAGGTAATGACCCTGTCTTTTTAAGTCCCTGGAATCCCCAAGAGCTAGAACACTGCCTGGCATAAAGTAGCCTCTTGAAAATATTGGTTGAATAAACCTATTCAGAAGATGATTGGGAGGAGTCAATAGACTAGGCACATAAACCTCTTAGCAGGGCTATGTAAATGTGTTTCCCCCCTCATTGTATACCCCTTTTGCATTCTTAGTAGAGACCTCTAGTACATGTGTTAAAAACTAGCCTGCCTGGGTTCCTCACCTACTACCTGGTGGAACCTCCAACAATGTTTCAAACTCTGGCAATGGCATTACTCACTTGGCTTTTCTGATAGAAGGACCAACTTTGTGATCTGACTCATTTTTATGACCACTGGTAACAAATATATTATTCCTGCTTCAAGCAGCATGTAAATCACAGATAATTTGCATCATCCTTGGTAGTTACAAGACTTCCATTCAACATCCCATGGCATCAGGATCCTATTTTTTCCTGAAGGGCAATACAAAAAGTACTCCAGGGCATAGAAATTTACCTATATTAGATTCTGAACTGTAGGATGCTGCCTATTTTTATGGGTGTTATTCCTGTAATCTATCCTCTTTCAATAAATAATCAGTTGTCAATTTATTTAATCAAAGTAAATGTTTATCTTTCCCAACATTTATATAGCCAAGTAGATTAATTCTAGATGTGGCTTTGGCATAATAAATCAGAAAATTGTTTTTTATTTAAGCTAGCATCTGCTGCCACCAGAGACTTCCTGGGTAATATACAAATTCCAGCCATTCATTTTACATATAATGTAAAAGTTTAGATAGTAAAGTTCAACCAAGTTACAACACACACACCTATATTCATTGATGACAAATTAAACAACTTATACCATAAAAAAAAACTCTAGGTACACCATATTTAGCAGTTAAGAAAATGTCATATTTCTGTGCAACACTATAGATTCAGAATTCTGTGTTACATTTTGTAGCATGCAATGCATGTTTTGTCTCTTGCTCCTAAAATTTTCTCAGTAAATAAAACATGTTGCATAATGCTTTGTGTAAAGATTTTTTATATTTATGTGTTTTCTTTAATCAGGTAATTAAAATACAGAAATATTTCATGGTGGTATAGCTATTCAACATATTGGCATAAAATAATGGTTCTGAGTGATTTTAACTACTATATTAGAATTGAAATAAAAAGTTTTATATACCTCAAAGAGCTTATCTTACTAAGCCATCAGTTTATTCCAATATGGTTGTCATTTCAATGCTATTTTTGATAGACCATCAAAATTCTTGACACATTCACATATACATTCTCAGTTGATTTGTGCCAGTAGAATAGATTTTAGCATGAGCCAGAATCCCTTGCGAGTTAGTAAATAACAGAAGGGTTCAGGCATTTAATATTGTTTGATTTAAAACAAAATAAAAGCTAAGTAGGTTTTCATGTGTTTTTTTTAAAAATTATTCTAAAGATAAATTCAAGAGATGAGTTTCAAAAATCCATAAAATATTATTGGCATATATAGTCTCCTTAAATGACTTTTTGTAAGTGCAAATAATATTTAGATAAGCAAGTTGTGGTATTTTTTCTTGAAAAAGACTTTTACTTAATAAATACCTATTAGAAAACTAATGTAAAGAATTGAAAAAAAACACTGTGATAGAGTGTGGTAGTTATGTAAAATTTCAAAAATTAAAAAGGGACTTCAAAGGAGCTTACTAGAGAATAGGCAGAAATATTCACATGTTGAATTTCAAAGAGAAGGCAGGGGTGGGTGAGTGGGTGGTTGGGAAGAGATCAACCAAGGAACTTGTATGCATATATGCATAACCTAAGGACACAGACAATAGGGTGATGAAGGCCTGGGAGGGACAGAAGGGCCAATGGGAGAAAAAGCAGACATATGTAATACTTTCAGCAATAAAGATGTACAAAATGATAAGAAGAAAGTAAATAATAAAGGGCACAGGCAGTTTGAACTATACATGTGTAGCTTATTTCTTTTTTTATTAGTCCAGTCGGTGGCAGGAAATTATATATCAGGCTTCCTATTTTGTAAACAAGTCTGTTTCATGGAATATTATCTTAATAATAAATGTGCAATATTTTAGTCCTACAGATATGACTACTCGAGTAACACAAGTGTAATTAAAAATCGTGCTACAAATGACATAGACTATACAAATGCTAACAGTTGGGTACCTTTTAGTGATAAAATTTGGGATTCTTACTTAGTCCTACCAATGACAAGATAGGCATCCTTACAGATGAACACTGGAAGCTATTCTATGAAACATATCAACCACAGAGCAAACCTATGTCTTTTCATTATTTGTGTCAGGTAAGTGTATTGTCACTCACTCAAAACTAACATTTTTTATTTCTGGACACAGCATTGTAGTATTTTATGCTTAGGATGATTTTTAATTGAACAAATACAATGGTAACAAACTCTAAGAAAATCAGTGCAGTTACATGGATGTACAAATTGAACAGCCAGATTGAGGGTAACAGCACGTTAGAAGTCCAACCGCACTGATGACCAGTGGGAAGAAGGTGGGTTAGTAAGAAAAGGCATTGAAAGACAAAGCTGCTCCAATCAATCTGAAATATAGCAACCTGTCAACGTAGGTTTCTCAATTTTATAAAGCACAACAAGGTCATTTTTAAAAGTACTGGTGATTCTCTGGTTCTGTGTGTTCACCATACCCTCATGCCACATCTCATCCTAAATGAACTAATGAGCCTGGAGCTCATGAGATTACATGGTACATTGAGCGATAGCTGCTTAACTCGGTAGAAAAGAGCACGTTTATTACATGATATCACCGGGCTTTTATGGTGAGCTTTATGGGATCCCACACGGTGATTTACAATTACTCTGTGTCACCAGTGTGGCACTACTGTTGCATTGTTTTGGCTATTAAAGTAACTGCCTCCTGAGCCAATTTGGGAATGGAGACAAGTCACAAAGCAGCAGTGCTTTGTACTGTAAAAATAGATGCTAGAGATAATTGGGCAAGGTGGTGCCATGTCACTTGTGTGCAGTTCATTAATTAACTGCTTGAAACTGCTATAAAATAATAGCCATGTCATCAGGATGAAAGTACAAGAGTGCAAAGGAAATAAAACTTCCTAAGAAGACAGAAGTAGCTGTTATGAAGAAAAATGTCTCCTTCCCTTTTAGTACCCAGTCTATTTCCCTGCAGTTACAAACCTGCACTTCAACTTTTCTTATTATTACTTGTTAGCGTTTATTGGGTGCTAGATGATGCATGCAATTTATGTTCCCCCTGAACTGTGGATGCTGATGGATTGTTTACTAAAAGGGCTCAGGGATCATTGCCATAGACAGAGCAGTACCCAGTGATTTTCCTCCCACAATTCAGAAACAAGGTCTACATTAAAGACCTCCCCAAATGTGTCACTAATGGGATTTCTAATTTCAGCAACAACCAGATCTTTAGCAGATACAGTCACGCGTCAGGAAATAAACTCCTTTGGAGGAACTGTTTGCCAATAGTAAAAGTCTTTGCAGATATACTGTGTCATTTAAAAATATTATTATTACACCCACTACTATTTTTTCACAACCAGAATGGTTAATTGGCGGCTGCATCACAAGTATATGACACAACTGTTAAGTCAAAACTGTGGTCACTGAAAAGTATTCAGATCCTGATTCTGTGCATACCATACCAATCACTATTTTTATCTTCCTCCCAGTTACCAGTTCCACAGTGACTTAAAACCTGAAGGTGTGAGGTACTTAACAATTGGAAAAATAGATTTGGGATACCTGGCTGGAGATGCCTCTGGCTAAAAGAATATGCAATACGATTACACACTGCACGTAGCCTAGACAAATATAAGAGTGAGTACTTAAAAATATTAAGTTTCTTTCTCCATCAGGACTCCCTCTCTATGGCAATAAGGCAGTAATGAAAGAGCTGGGTCACCTCACAATGGTAATTCTCTCAGAATTATGGTACACTTGAGTCGATCTGATCTCCTTTTAGCCGAACATTGAGCTAAGTGGGCAGTGTGAAAAAGAAGCAACTCATCATCCTTATCACTGCGTGTAGGAGACGGGTGACCACAGAATGGCCTCTGAGGTCTGTCAGTGACTGTTTGAGGGCTTAGGCTGATGAAATATTTCCTGTCAGGGCTTATTCCACACCTGACATTTCTCATATTTGATCTGTTAATGGTTATTGCCCACTATGCTGGTTTCAAAGGTCAGATTCATAAAAAGGTTCTATCTCTACTAATTGAGCCCTTCTCTAGAAATCTCGTTCAAATATCTGTCATAAGCCAGGGTGACAAGTGCCTGATCCTTACCAGGAGCACACAGGTGTGATGGCCCATTCCCAAAGGATCATTTGTCTTCCTGGACTTTGAGGAAGATATCCCTTCCAGAGTGTTAATAGAAAAAAGAAAGTAAAACCGTGGATGATTTTCTTTCATGTGTATCTTCACATTTTCTTATTAGATATAAGAAACGCAGGAATTATAACAACATTGATAGACAGTTGGTAGACATTTACCATAGTTTTTACCATAGTATATTAATCTGAATCACATGTTTGCTAATAAACAAACCTAAAGCAAACTAAGTTGGCAAGAGGAAACATTATCAATGTCAGCACACAGGACACGTGGAACAACCAGGCTGCAGAAAGGATAGGGATATGGATGCACCTGGAGTCAAGGGATTGACTCTAACCAGGGCACCCTTATATCTGAATCTCTAACTATCTGCCTCATTTTTTCGTACCACAGATCAACTTCTCCCAAATAGTGCTGTTTCATCATTGGAAAAGGGAAACTTCCTCATTTTTACTTTAAAAAAACTGGGAAGACTCTGACTGGCCCAACCCGAATCTGTCACCCCTTAGGGGATTCACTAGGAGATGAAGAAAATGTGTTAAGTGTCTGATTCCCTTGTACCAAATGGTTAGACTGTCCAGTGTGTGTGTGGGGGGGAGGGTTATGGCAGTTCTCAAAAGGAGTCAGGGTCTGCAAGAGGAGGAGGAGAACAGTTTGCTTCTGAAAGAAGAGAATGATCTGCTGGCCAAATACTTGTGTTAAAATTTCTCTAGAAACTTTGAAGTCAAAACACTATTCCAAAAGTCCAAATGTACTGCACACCTTCTCCTAAAATGTATATCTTCAATAAGAAAACAAACTTGGAGGGAGCTAACCAATCCAATAAGATAGATAGAAGATAGGTATAGGTTATATGTAACTAAATATAAACTAGAGGCCTGGTGCACGAAATCGTGTGCAGGTAAGGTCCCTAGGCCTAGCCTGCAATCAGGCCATCTTCCCCGGCTGTCAGCAGCTGGCCCCGCCCTCTGCCGCCACCCATCTGGGTTCCCAGTTCACCATTGGGTGATGGGAGCCTGCTGGCCTGGTGGAGGGACTGAGAGTTTGGCCTTTCTTGCCCGCTCGCCAGCCCCACCCCTGCAGCGGGTCACCCTCTGTGTGTGGGGCAACCGGGTGGGTGGGGGTCTTGGCCTGGTGCTGTGTGCATCCCCTGCCACCCACCCTGGTTCCCCATTCACCATTGAACAATCGGAGCCTGCCAGCTGGGGAAAAGGACCGAGAGGTGATCAGTGCATCTCATAGTGAATGGTCCAGTGGTTGTTCTGGTTGTTCTGCCATTATGGTCGCTGGGCTTTTATTATATAGGATGTGTGCATATAAATCCAATTAAATATATTAACTAAATATCCTTGACTTTGTAGCATATTTTCTAGAGGAGATAATCCTATGTAATAAAACCGAATACACAAATTGACTGAACAGCAGAAAGACCAGTCACTATGATGTGCACTGACCACCAGGGGGCAGACACTCAATGCAGAGCTGCCCCCTGGTGGTCAGTGTGCTTCCATAGGGAGAGATCCACTCAGCCAGAAGCCAGGCTCATGGCTGGTGAGCGCAGCGGTGGTGGTGGGAACCTCTCCTGCCTCCGCTGCAGGTGGGCAGTAAGGAGCAAGGGATCCTGGATTGCAAGAGGGTGCAGGCCAGGCTGAGGGACCGTCCCCCGCCCAACCAGTGCATGAATTTCATGCACCAGACCTCTAGTTAGATAATAAACAAATAAATAAAATTATATATGATGTCAGGGGTATGGAGAAGAACAGCAGGGTAAGAGGGTGGAGGTAGGCAGTGATGAGAGACTAGGTTACAGTTTTCTATAGAGTGGTCAGGAAAATCTCAGAAAGGTGCTTTCGAATTAATACTTGAGGGACAAGAGTCAAATATTTTTTAACAAAAAAACTTGATTTTGAGACTGATGTGAAAGATAATAATAAAAAAAAATCACTGACCTAAAAGCCACTCTACTTTAAGAAGTTGTGAAAACTAGAAAGGTATTTTCAGCTAGGACTCAGCTTCCCATACATTTTTCTATTTTTCATAATACCTTATGATTATTAATTTGATAAAATTACTTCTTAGCACCTAATTTAGACACCCTAATACTGAGCAGTTTATAGGTGAGCATAAGCTGCCTAATCTATTGCTTGGACCATATCAGCAGCCACCTAACTCATGCTTCTGTATCTCTCCCTGCCCCAGCACATGCTACTGTTAGGACACAAGTCAGTTTATATCGCTCTTCTGCTCAAAGCCCCCATTGGCTCTCCATTTTACATAAGTAAAAAGCCAATTTCTTAAAGACCTACATGAGCAAGGGCACGATATTTTCTATTATGGACTAAACAATCCCTCCCATCCCAACCCCCAACCCCTGGCAAATCCATGTATTGAAGCTCCTAATTCCAATGTCCTTGGGATGTGACTTTATTTAAAGAGGTAATTACATAAAATAGGTTTGTTAGAATAGGTTGTAATCCACTATGACTGGTGTCTTATAAGCAAAGGAGATTAGGACACACACAAGCACAGAGGCACCATGTGAAGGGACCGGAAGAAGATGGCCATCTGCAAACCAAGGAGAGAGGCCTCAGAAGAATCCAAACCTTCCAACAAAGTTGTGTTGTTAAAACCACCCAATGTGTGGCAGACCTCTCAAACAAAAACACTCTCTAAATTGATCTTCTAGTAACTAACATTCTCTTGCTTGTCTTGAACACACTAGCCATGTTCCCCCTTAGGGCCTTAGTGCTGATTATTTCCTCTGCTTTAAATATTCTGTGCTCTCTCATTGCTTCCTTTTAAATATTACTCAAATGCTTTTTCCCCTCTCAATGTAGCTGTCCATAACCACCTCTATTAAAATAGAATCTGGCCCTGGCCAGCTGGCTCAGTTGGTTGGAGCACTGACCCATATAACAAAAAAAGTTGTGGATTCCATTCCAGGTCAGGGCCTATACCTCATGTTGTGGTTTCTATCCATGGTCAGGACACATATGGGAGGCCACCTATGGATGTCTCTCTTTCTTTCTCACATCCATCTCTCTCTCTTTCTCTCTCTCCAAAATCATTAAAAGTATATCCTCGGGTAAAAATTAAATATATATACTAGAGGCCCAGTGCACGAAATTCATGCACGGGGTGAGGGGGTGTCTCTCAGCCTGGCCTGTGCCCTCTCACAATCCGGGACCCCTGGGGTAGGGTCCCTAGGCCTGGCCAGCCATCAAGGCCTATTGGGGCTTTCCTTCCTCCAGCTGTGGGCAGCTGGCCCCGCCCCTGCTGCTGCCACAGCTTGCCATCTGTGCAGCGCTGCCCCTAGGGGCGATTGTAGGACAATGGTGGGGCCCCCGACCAATTGCATTGCAACCACCTTGGTTGGCCTGGCACCAGTGCATGTCATAGTGTGGTCACCTAGAAGGTCATCCGGACTGTCATTCTGCTGTTTAGAGGTTCGGTCTATTTGCATATTACACTTTTATTATTATAGACTAGAGGCCCGGTGCACAAAAATTTGTGCACTTGGGGAGGGGGTCCCCCAGCCCGGCCTGTGCCCTCTCGCAGTCTGGGACCCCTCGGGAGATAACTACCTGCTGGCTTAGGCCTGCTCCCGGGTGGCAGAGGGCAGGCCCAATCCCTAGGTGCAGCCCCTGGTCAGGCTCAGAGCAGGGCTGATTGGGGAGTTGGGGCGCC
>NW_005357846.1:3312750-3334896 GCF_000412655.1 Myotis brandtii | reverse complement strand
TTTTCAGGCTGGCGGGGGACTGAAGCTCCCAACCGCTCCTTTTTTTCTTTTTTCTTTTTTCCTATTCTGGGCCAGCTTTAGCTTTGAGGCCTCGGCTCTGGCCTTTACCTTCTGTATTTGATACAATGTTGTGGTCCGGCTGGCTGAAGCCCGGCTGACTGAAAGCCGGTTTCTGGGGCTTTGTTTAGCTTCTATATTTGCAACATAGTTGCTTAGAGTTGCAGCTGAGAGGCCGGCAAGTCAGGCGGGGAACGTTGGAGTTTGCCATCACTCGAGCAAGCTAGCCTCCCTGCTCGCTTCAGTACATGGCTGCCGGCTGCCGTCTTGGCTGACAGTTAATTTGCATAAGGATATGCTGATTAGCCAATGGGAAGGGTAGCGGTCATACGCTAATTACCATGTTTCTCTTTTATTAGTGTAGATAAGTGCATCTCCTCCCCCACTACACTTGATCCCAAATAACTTGTTCTATTTTTTTTCCTTATAGCACTTTATCGTTACAATAGTAACTTATCAGTATTTATGTTGTTTGTGGCCTGTCTCTCTCCACTAAAAGCTAAACTGCATGAGGGTAAGAATGGCCACCTGTATGGCACACTGACATACCTTTGTAGCCTAGAACCCTATCTAACCTATAGAAGATATTCAGGAAATATTTCTTAAATGGATAAAATGAAATAAATAACTGGATAGTACTTTAATGATTACTTAGTTCAATTCCTTTTTGGACTAGGTAAAAATCAATTTTATATTTAATTTTTCTTACTAGTAATATCTACAGTAATTATTTACAGAGGGTAAACATTGACCCACTTGTAATAAATATCACTTTTTAGTCATTGAAAATTAGTATCTAATATATGCTTTAGGTATTTGTGGGCAATCCATAGACCCAATTAATTATGGCTTTGCATTCTGTTTTCAACAGTCAAGGTATGCTAAGTAGGATAACAATCATCCCCTAATTTTCATTAACCTAAGACTAACAGGTTGTTTTTTTTTTTGAGGTTTTAATTATTCATTTCATAGTGAATTGTAAATTCAGCTTGGAGATCTGGGGCCTTCTCCACATGGTCATTCTATCAACTGAATCCATCTTTCACTAAGTAGTAAAGACCAGGAAAGAAAAGTGTACAGAACTTGCAGGAAGTTTTAGGGACCAGATTTGGAAGTGGCATATATCACTTTCAGTTACATTCCATTAGCCAGAAGTAGTTACTTGGCCCCACCTGCATGAAATGTAATTGAGCAAATGATCAAGCAAGAAGATGTGGACACACATATTGGTGAGCAATAATTTTTCCCTAACACTTGACCATCCTCTGCTGCAGGA
Source organism: Myotis brandtii (assembly GCF_000412655.1). Lineage (NCBI taxonomy): Eukaryota > Metazoa > Chordata > Mammalia > Chiroptera > Vespertilionidae > Myotis > Myotis brandtii. The sequence goes on along the minus strand of NW_005357846.1, from coordinate 3,333,563 downwards.
AAAAACTGTAACAGAGTCTCCACATTGATGCTGCATGCAAACAACAAAAAGACTGATATTTATCGTGGCCTGAATTACTGGAGATCGAAAACAGAAAGCTAGGAAGGTTTCTTATCACCTTAATTTTGTTGTTTCATTCAGCTTTATTGTTTAATGTAAATCACCAGAATAATAAATATATTTATTCATATGTATATTTAAAATAGATTACAAATGTAAATTATTTTATGTGTCCCCACTATAATTTTTACCCGAAATTTTCCCCATGAGTACAAATAACAAAGTTCATTACACAACACAAAGCGTTTGAGAGCACAAAGGAAAATTTGAAGCACGAATCTTAACAGCTACCCCCAAATTAGTAATCATTAGACTAATGATAAACCATAAGCCTACATCTTCAAGTGCTTTTCTACTAATAATAAATTAAACTGTACAAAATGATAGAATTAACTGGTTGTTTATTTAATCCCTTAATCCCTTCACCTTTCCTGGCAGCCTTTTCTGAGCTTAAAACAATTAAAGCAGTGTACCAGAAACTGAGAGGATTTTTTATTTTATTTTGCTTTTAATTAAAACTTGGTTTCTGAACTTCCGTATCTTACAACCTATTTGAGTTAAAAATACATGATATTTTACATTTTTAATAGAAAGAACATGGGTTTGGGAGCCTGATCTAGTGTTAAGTACTGGCTCTAACACTTACTAATTGTGCAAGGTTGGCAAATCACTTAACTCCTGAAACTTAGTTTCCTCATCTGTAAAACAGAGAACAATAATTCTTACCTTGCAGGGCTGTTATACATTTTAGAATTAGTTATGGGAACAACTAGTTCAATTCTTACCCCATAGTAGGGGCTCTGAATACACTATAACTATTATTATTATTGCTCCTTAAGGTAATAAATTTTAGGGCCAAAATCAGTTCTGGATAATAACTGTAATGAAAGGTAAGATATATGGGAAATAAAACCTATGTCGAAACATTGGGGGAGGAAGTTCAGGTGGAGCTTGAGCTGAACTTTAAATTATTGGTAATTTTTAGATGGAAAAGTCATGCAGCAGAAGCACAGTGGATTTCAAACCAGAAGTAAATATGAGCTGTTCAGAGAATGAGTGGAGCAACTTAACTAAAGAAGTAAGCATTTAAAGGTTTAGGATATTTACATGCAGTTTACTCGCTTGCCTTTATAATTTCTTAGAGGTGGAGATCAGATTACCAATGTCTGAGTTTACAAAAAGTGCAGTTCAATAAAAATATTAAATAAGTACTGGCTAAGAAAAATATTATAAAACATTTCTGCAATAATAAAAATCAAAGGGCATTTGATAAGGCATTTATAGATTGCTATTATAAGAATATTTGAATATTAGCTTAATTTTCATATGTATTATTTGCATTACTCTGATATGTTGAACAATATTTAAAATTAGTACCTAAGCAAGATATATCAAATTTCTATTTAAAACACCAAATATAGGTAACATTTTAGAATTCTTCCTCTTTTTAAATGATGGAGGTAAAGATTATTGATTGTAGTGTTATGAATTATTAAGCTTCTGATTCTCCTTTGATCCTAAATCAGAGAGAAGACAAATATGAGAACAGACAGATTGAATATAGTATCACTTTCCCTTTCATAAAATGCTGTCTGATAATTTGACTTTAAAGATAAGAAATGCATGCAACATGAAATTTTCTTTTCTGTAAATCCTACTTCAGAAAAAAAAAACTTGCTTAATATAAACAAACCAAAATTTAAGTAGGCCTACAAACTTGTCCTTATATCTTGCCCAAGTAAATCCATATAGCCATGAGTAGAGAAATAAACTAGAAAGTTGCTGTGTGTGTGTGTGTGTGTGTGTGTGTGAGAGAGAGAGAGAGAGAGAGAGAGAGAGAGAGAGAGAACATATTTTTAGCACTTATGTCAGTGAGTATGAAACAGTATTTCAAATCCAGATAACATGCATTTTCAACTCGTCCATATTCTGTCTCCTCTGGGCTACCCCAATGCCAATCAGAGGCTGGAACTGAGATCAATGATCTGTTTCATACCCTTGGTATTACACACTCAGGCATACACACACATACAGGGAAGAGGAGAGAGAGAGAGAGAGAGAGAGAGAGAGAGAGAGAGAGAGAGAGAGAGAAATTTTAAAGTATTATTTTCTAGGACATTTGAAGTGATTTCAACAGCTCAGAGGTATTAAAAGAAAAATCACCCTGATGTACCACTTTGTATTTTTATTTTTTACCTCACTACATGACTACATCAGCACATCTGGTATTTCCTGTGAGCCAAAATTGCAGTCCCTGCTTGATAATTCATAAATGTTTTAGAGAATCATTTTCAGTCCAATGGTTGCCACCAAGGAAACATCATACTTATATATATATTCGTTACATATGAATTGATTAATATAAATTGAGGTATTTTATTTCCAACCATATTTTCATATAGGAATTAGTGGGCCAAAAGCAATAAACACTAAATTTATACTAAACCCATATTCTATGAGAATATTTATTTCTACTAGTAGAAATAAAATATAAATAAAACAGAAGTATACCAAATGATTATACACAGAAGCAATTAGGATATTGCAACTGCAGGCTTGATTTAAATGCAATATTAAATTTTATTTCTTCTTCTTCTTCTTCTTCTTCTTCTTCTTCTTCTTCTTCTTCTTCTTCTTCTTCTTCTTCTTCTTCTCCTCCTCCTCCTCCTCCTCCTTTTCCTCCTCCTTCTCCTTCTTTGAAATTGTGCATTGTTTTTTTCAGATGAGTTATGTCCTAATGAATGTACATTGTTAGTTAAGCATTGCTTGCTGGGGGAATAGATATTTAATGATTCTGTACCATCATTTCTATATCTACTCTAGAATATGATGTTGTTTACATATTAAATGGAAAGGGAAAGAAGGATAGAAAACCCCAAATTCCTTGTTTGGTGAAAGAAGGGGAGAAATAGGGACACAAGGAAAGAAGGGTTAAAAGAAGGAAAGGATGAATAAAGAATAAAGGAAAAAGGGAAGAGAGAGAAAGAAAGAGAAGTGGGGAGAGAAGGAGGGAGGGAGAACAACCAAAATAACCTAATTTTGTTTGTGTAGGAAACTGATCAGATATTATTTTCTGAAACAACATGCCTTATAAAGCACAGGCATTAAATTGGATTTTAAAATTCCAGAAAAATAATGGTTGAATAAATTTTAAATACAGCTTGTCAGGAGAGAACCAAGATGGTGGCATAGGTAAATTCTGGTACTCAAATCCTCCCACAACCACATCAAAATTACAACTAAGATACAGAACAACCAACATTCAGAACCACCTGAAATCTGGCTGAATGGAAGTCCTACAACTAGAGAATTAAAGAAGAAAGCACATGGAGACTGGTTAGAGGAGCAGAGGCACAGAACAGATGGTCCAACACCCACGTGTGGACTATTTTAATTTGGAGGGCGAACTTGATTGTGGAGGCTTCCTGGGAGGAGCAAGGGTATCCCAGTTCCACACCAGGCATACAGTCCAGGGTTCCAGTGCTGAGAAGAGAAGTCCTCATAACTTCAGGCTGTAAAAACCAGCAGCAATTGTGGCTGAGTGACACAGAGGCTGCTGGAGTGGAGGGCAATGAGGGTGAAGGGGGGATATCTATAATACTCTCAACAATAAAGACATATGAAAATAAATGAATGAATGAATAAGTAAACACAACTTATCAGAAATATGCCAGATCTTTAAATTTTACTCAATAATCCTCTTAAATTCTGGCCTAATAGAACACTTCACCTGAAATGTCCTATCTAATTATGGCTGGAGAAGCAGTGATGGATAACAATTTCTAACCCAAATGATAGCTTAGTCATTATACAGAAGTTTTGGGTAGGAGTTGTTTATAAAGATGCTTAATTCTACCACATATTAAAATCCTCCTGTTCATTTTGCCTCCATATTCTCCTTCTTCACACACACACACACACACACACACACACACACACACAACCAATCTTTTACCAATGAACAACTACAACCAACCCCATCCTACCCCCACTTCCATTGCTTTAACTCAGACCTTCTATTCCTGCCCAAAATATTTCAATAACCTGCCAGTTTGACTCTTTATCTTTGACTTCAATTCTCCCATCTATCTTCCTCAACACTCAAACTGTTAATTTACTCAATTATTTTTAATTGCAATTCCTTCAACTGCCTTTAATATAAAATTCACATCTATTATTATAATATTCAAGGACCATCATAAATTTATTTCATTGATGCAACAAACATTAGTTATTTTCTATAAGCATAAAATTTTGCTAGATTCTGTGGTTATAAAGATGAAAACACAGTTACTGCATCCTTAAAGTACATAGTCAGGTAGAAACAGAAATAATCAAAGTTTATTTAGATAATTTCTTAAATAAACTTTAGTACCAATTAAGAGAAATAGTACTTATTACCTCTGAGTAAGTCTTAGTACAAATGTTTTCTTGCCTTCAAAAGAGAAAAGTTATGGAATGAAAAGTATATTTAGTTAATTTTGGGTGAATGGAAAAGGAGTGAATAACTTATAGGTTAATTTGTAATACTTTTACCTTTTATTGATGAATCCCACAGAAAGTCTACAGAGGCTATGGTGGACTCCATGAAGATTCTCCTTCAAGAATGATGGATGCATTCCTTCACAGGTATATAGTGCTAGGGGCAGACAGCCCTCAACTCTAGTAGGCCTTTAGGGTATTGCCTTGTCTAAGATGATGCCCTCTTTCCTATGCAGCCTATATCTAGTGACTAATTCCTATAAGGGATAAAAGGCTCAGTCTCCTCCCCAAGAACCTTATGTTTGGAGCTCATCGTGGGGTCAGCTGAGGCCTTTGTTGAGACTACACTGTAGACTAGCTGCTTCACTGCTCAATCCTGCTGCCTTTCCTTCCCTTCCAAAGGTAGGGGCCCCCAAAGCATACACAAACAAACCAATATTTATCTCAGAATCTGCTTTTCAAGGATACCTACCTGTGACCTAGGCACACCTAGTTTTTTTTTCCTTACTCATCAAGTATGAGTTTGTCATTCAATAACTAAGTGTGCACTTTAAATATGGCAAAGAGTTCACGAAATTCTGAACTGGCCCACAAGAATGTGATTTCCATTGGGTTAGAAGACATAATTAATAAAGTTTAATAATTTTTAAGGGTTTTTTAAAATATATTCTACCTCAAATCCTATATAATAAAAGCCTAATAGGCTAAGTGTCCCATCATCTTGTCAGCCATTCAACCAATCAAAGTGTAATATGCTAATGATATGCTAAGGCTGTTCAACGGCCGCTATGATGGTGCACTGACCACCAGGGGGCAGACGCTCTGACTGGTAGGTTAGCTTGCTGCTGGATTCTGGCCAATTGGGACTGAGCGAGATGGGCTGGACATGACATGGAGCCCTCCCGCGGTCCCTCCCTAGCTGGCCAACCTCCTGGCCCCGATCATGCACCGGTGGGGTCCCTTGGCCTGGCCTGTGCTCTCTCACAATCCGGGACCCCTTGGGGGATGTTGGAGAGCCGGTTTCGGCCCAACGGCAGAACAACTGGTCACTATAACATGCACTGACCACTAAGGGACAGACACTCAATGCAGGAGCTGGCCCCTGATGGTCAGTGTGCTCCCATAGGGGGGAGCGCTGCTCAACCAGAAGCCGGGCTCATGGCTGGCAAGTGCAGCAGTGATGGCAGGAGCCTCTCCCGCCTCCACAGCAATGCTAAGGATGTCTGACTGCCTGCGGGCCTAAGCTGTCAGTTGGACATCCACTGAGGGCTCCGGTCTGTGCAAGGGCACAGGCTGGGCTGAGGGACCCCCCCCCGAGTGCACAAATTTTATGCACCGGGCCACTAGTTTAACTATATAGATGAAAATAACATAGCTAATGTTCACTGTAGTATACCAAAAGCAGTCAATGAGATTTTAACAAATAAAATAATAAAGTTATAGTTGTTTATGATGTTTTCCTTTATAGTGAGATTATTCACTAATAATTGAGTCATACTAATAAAGGACAAATCTCTGCAAATATAATAATTTAAACTTAATATTTGAATTGAACGTTAAAACATATTTTTGCTCATATAAATTAGAATCTCCTGTAAATTCTTAATGATTAAAATATTTGAAAAGCAAAGATAAATAAATGCAAATATATTCATTTATAACATTTATTAATATGCATGCAGACCATATAAATGTTTTCAGTAATATGTAGTTACTGTGAAGTATCTTGCCTTTTTCAAAACAATATGTAGCATTGAAACTTATAGTAGATAATGAAATAGTGCAAACTAAAAGTATATAAATCACCAAACAACCCTAATGAAATTAATACAGGTTTATACTGTGTTTTTTTTCAAAAATGTTACTACTGTTTATACCATACTTTATATGTATCTAAATGTATATATAAAAACCTAATATGCTAAGTGTCTGACTGGTCAACCATTTGACCAGTCACTATGCTCCAACAGGTAGGTTAACTTGCTGCTGGGGTCCAGCCAATCGGGACTGGGCAAGATGGGCCAGACATGCCCTGGAGCCCTCCTGCGGTCCCTTCCTGGACCCAGACTGTTTATACCATACTTTATATGTATCTAAATGTATATATAAAAACCTAATATGCTAAGTGTCTGACTGGTCAACCATTTGACCAGTCACTATGCTCCAACAGGTAGGTTAACTTGCTGCTGGGGTCCAGCCAATCGGGACTGGGCAAGATGGGCCAGACACGCCCTGGAGCCCTCCCGCGGTCCCTTCCCGGACCCAGTTGTGCACCAGTGGGGTCTCACAGCCTGGCCTGCACCCTCTTGCAATCTGGGACCCCTCGGGGGATGTCAGAGAGCTGGTTTCAGCCCGATCCAGGGGATCCATGCACCAGGCCTCTAATAAAATTATAATAATGTACATTAATACCACTTAGATTCATAGTTTAAATCTTAACCTATAAGGACACTCATACATTTACTTACTATTGTTATATTCTTACTTAACCAAATACATCCACAAGATGTATTTACTATAACAGAGACATAAAAGAAAATTTCTATTTCTCTAGATTATTTCCTTCCTTTTGGTCAAAGTATTAACAACACTTAAAAATAATGTTACAATTTGCTTTCTTTTGAGCACCTAAAAATTTCATTCTCAAGTTGCTTTAAGGTACTCTAAATGTAATTTTTATTATATTTTGATAGAGAGGAAAATTACCTTGAGGCAGTCACCTATTAGTTTTCTGCCTTAACTAAGTGGATTATGGACTTTAAATCTAAACCTGAACATATCTCAAAAAGGTGCTCAAGTTTAACTATCTTGTCCTATAAATATGGAAGGCACTTTGACAAAAATTGGAACTCCCTAATACCCATATGGATTCAAATATTGCAGAAAGGAAATGGATTGTAAATTTTGGCAACTGAACCTAACTATACTTCCATATGTATACTATACCAACCACAGAATTTGGAATGCAAACTCTTGTTACAAACCATTTTTTACTAATTAGAAGCGTCTTCATTTTTCACCTTCACAAGTAAAGTTGCAAGAAGCCCAATGTTTGCCTGGCTTGTCTCAAATTCCTATTTGGCAGGCAATGTGAAAATTAACTCCCAAAGAGCTGTCATATGCCTATAGTCTCCAACTTGGCACAGCTACTAGCTTTGACCTCAGGGAATTTTCATGTGTAAGTCTTCCTGTGGTTTACCTCTGAGAGTTCTCTCTAAATTGAAAGAGAAAGAGAAATGGGTAAAACAACAGCCCAACAAGCCAGGTTTATTTTAAATGGTACACAAAAAACAGTTCTCTAGCCGGACCTAACTGCTCCAACAAGGTCTCAGATAATTACTCTTATAAAGTAATTCAGGAAGAGCAAGGCCAATTAGCTCAACAATTAAATGTGTGCTAACAGTACAACACATATTAATCAGAATTAACATCCATAAATGTTTCTAAGGATATCAGATCAATCAAAGTGTAAGAAATATAGATCTTGGTGACTATGCCCCTAATTATCATCAAATGCCACCTACTGTCATAGGATCTGGTCATTTCCTGTTTATATTTCAGCCACCATGGAAAATCTATTTAACCTGCCTCTTTTTAAATAAGCCTGGATGACTGAACCAACATAAAGAAAATCTAAAATTCAGGCTTTAACTAGTTTAAGCTATTATTATGTATTTCTAGATGTCATCTAGATCTCAATATTTGAACTGTGTAATATGTTTTTTTTATGAATTCTTCTGGAATATTTTCACTTGTTGCTGATTTGGTAGGAGTTTCTGGTCTCATGGTAGAGTGATGGAGAGTCTGAATTGGTAAGTTCTGTGTTTCAAGTCCCAGCTCTGTCATCTACTAACTAATTTTGGAAAACTGGCTTAAATAACCATTTGTGTGGTCCATTTGCAATTGGCCCTCAGATTTATTCCCTGCTCTGCCCTTATTCACTTCTTTATTACAGGGAACTCCATTCCCCAGTATCCTCTAGAACAGAATAAGAGTGTGGTATTCCTCTGTCTTCCCCTCTGCCTCATGTAAAGTTTTGGCAGATTCTGTGCCTTGATGTGCCACTTGGATAGTCACTCACTCTTTGGGCACACACAGGGAAATCCCACTGTGGGTCTACTAGTATCTTCTTCAAGGTGGTTCCAGATACAGCAAGTTACTATCTCTCTGTGTACCTCTAGAGTTAGAAACAGCTTCTTATTCTCCCATTATTTATGTAATCAATTTCCTATATTACATTTTATTTAATTCCTAAATTAAAATTTTCTGAGGCATAGCAAGAGATTCCTATTTCTCTGATTGGACCCTCATTAGTAAAATGGAGTCAATGATAATAATGGACCTACAGAGTGATTTTTAGAATTATTTAATGCAGTTATTCTCAGCTTCATGGGGCCTCAGAATCACTTGGGGAGCTTATTACAGTGCAGATTTCAAGGCCTCACCCTCAGAGTTTCTGATTCTTTAGGTATAAAGTGGGGCTCAAGAATTTGCATTTCTGCATTCTCAGGTGATTGGGAGCTGTTACCCTACAGACCACACTTTGAGAACCACTGTAGTATAAACTGTTCTATAAAATTCTAAAAATTAATGCTGACATTCATCAGAATTAACACCCACAAATGTTTCTATAGACATCATATTAATCAAAGTGTTGTTTGAACTTCATTCATACATTGGTCAAACCAGTCTGCTAACACCCCTGAAACAAGATATATTGAATAGATGATTGCCCTCAATAACATGGAACTTGGGTTTTATGTTGGAAGAAACTGAGCTTTAGAGGTATGAAGTATCTTTCCTAACTGGGTGGCCATCTAATACATCATGACTAAAAGCTTAGGCTTTCTGATGATATACCTTATTTTCATTCTACTCTACTATTGTGCCTATGTAGGCATCATTATTGATAAACACCAATATGTTAGTTGCAGTCCTTTGAACAGCATATTAAAGAAGGGATGTGTTCATATGTTAGTGTGGACCTGAAGGACATGGGATTGTAGTTTGCCTGCCAGGATGAATAATCCATTAGAAATAGAGAAGAAAATATTTCTTGCAATGGAAAAACCTTTAACAGAAAAATATTTTATGGAACTATCTTTAAAGGATTTCTCTTCCCAGGAGTGATAAAAAAATGATAGTAGAGGATTAGGAGAATTAATAATAATGATGATAGCCATTTTTAGTGCACACTCATGCCAAACATTGTATGTGTAGTATTTCATATAATCCTCCCTATAACCCTATGAGGGAGGAATTACTATTCTGATCTTACAAGTTGAAAAGTGAGACTCAGAGGGGCTTGAGGTCATACTGTGGTAGAAATTTGTTTAAACAAACACATAACACCACCCTGTGCTAGATACCACCATTCTAAGCCCTTTACAAATACAAAGTAAGTTAACCCTTAGAGCAGGGTTATGACCTACGTATTATTATCCTTTTATTATCCCCAGTTTACGGAGATATTCTGAGCAAGTGCTTGATCAATGTTATGTTGCTTGGTAAGTAGTGGGGCTGGAAGGGACATTTGCCTGTTTGATTCAAGTGCAGATGCTCTAAATAATCTAAACTTTATTCCATTCCTCAACTTCAAAAGTCTATATATGCAATGAAATGCTAGTAGTTACAGAAGGTGATGAATGATTGGAACAGTTTTGGTCGGTAAAAGAGAAAATACTTAGAAATTAAACAATAACAAAGAGATCCTATATAGTTGCACCTTGATTTTCATGCCATAATAGTTACAACAATAATAAATCATGATCACGTGCTTATAATATTTTAGGGACTATAAAGTCTTTTTGTATTTTTCTCAATTCACACAACAACCTAGAATAGGTACTGCTCTCACTATTTTCCAAATGAGAGAATTGAGATAAAGGGGGATAAGTAGATTGCCCAAGGTCACAAAGCTAGTAGCAGTTGGTAGATTTGTGCCTGAACCCAGGCAATGTGACTCCTAAACTGACATTCCTAATCCCTAACCTACATGACCATGACCATGAACCCTGAAAATACCCATAAAGAGAATAATGTTTTGTAATTAAAGTACTAATTAGTATAATATTTGCATCTATTCTGGGTCCTAACAGAATCATCATCCTTTTGTATTAGAAGTTTTTTTCCAACTAGCCACAACTTTGGTAATAATACATACACACCAGTACACACACACACACACATACACACACACACCATATATATATACTGAGTGACCAGATTATTATGACCACCTGATGTTTGTAGGCAAATTAGCTGTACACTGCATCTTATGGATATGGAAGGCAGGTGGCATGAATGAGAAATGGGTCATTAACTGTATCAAAGTGCTTGTGATGTACAGAGACAGATTAATGATGACAACGGCAATGTCACTGGTGATAAAGCAAAAAGGCTATTGCACTTTTTGTATGTTTATCTTTTCAAGTTCTTCCTAATTAACTTCTCCAGGGTAATTTGTAGGGTTTTGTTATTTAAAATATTTTTTTTCTGGTATATGCCATGGACCTCACATTGCAGTGATGATGATAATTGTAATTACCAAGTAATCGTTGAAAACAAGAAAGAACATAGAAAGAGAACACACTATAAATGCAATGATTTTTTTAGTATTTAAATGATTTATAAAATGTTTTTAAAGGTTTATTTAGTACACTTATGGTTAGTAATTTACTTTTAGTATTGATTTAGCCATCTCGGTACTGTAGAAATATTATGAATTACCAATAGGTTTTCTAAATTCTACTGTGCTGATTTTCCATAAATTAGAGTATTATTAACTAAATATAAATTGAAAATGTAAAAGACATTATAAGAAATAAAATATTTTATCTAATGCCAAATTACAGTGGGTTATTAAACTAACATTTGTCAACTTATTATAAAAGTAATATATGATCAATTTAGAGAAATTGAAAAAGTACAAAAACACAGAAATAAAAAAATCTTATCTGCAATTCCACCATTTAACCCTTTTCGGTCCAATGTCGAGGCTGAGGTCAACACTGCAAACCGGTTCAACATTCAATCCCGTCAATTAATTTGGACCAGACTGTTTGAATTCCAAAAATAAAATTGGACCACAAAGGGTTAAAGATAGACACTGTTAACATTTTTATGTATTGCCATCTAGCCTTTTCTCTACTGAATGATGTGTAACAATATGAATATACTAGAGGCCCAATGCACAAAGATTCATGCAAGAATGGGCCTTCCTTCCACTGGCTGCCGGCACTGCCTTTGCTCCCGCCGGAGCCGCCTTTCTGCCTTACCAAGATGCTCAGAGGCCCAGAGAGGCTGGGGCAGTGTGGAAGCCTGCATCGTCGCCATGGCAACAAAGCAAGCATCCTGCCCCGCCCCGGCCACTTGGTGCCTGCATATGCAAATTAACTCACCATCTTTGTTGGGTTAATTTGCATACCCACTCCTGATTGGCTGGTGGGCATCACGAAGGTATGGTCAATTTTCATCTCTTTTATTGGTGTATATATATACACACACATACATACACATGTATGCTAGCACAACCTTTCGGGAACATTTTTTCTAATTTCTATATCTATATAGTGACCATAATAAGAGCAAGAAAAAAGCTATCACTAATTAATTGCACTTTGTTAAAAGTATTGTGCAAATTCTTTATTTCTAATTACATATGATTCCTTTTCTGGTAAATTCTTCATTTCTACTTACATATGATTCCTTTTCTGGTCTAAATATATGTTGTTTTGGATATGCAGTAAGTGCAACTTTTATTTCAAGTCTAACAATAGCTCTGAATGTACAGTGCCAGTACATACATGAAAACAGAGCTATGTTAGCTCCTCTGGCTTCCTGAAGTCAGTATTGCAGTGGTGATGGGGATTAGCCATTGAACAGGTCTCCCTTCCAGGCTCTTCGTTATCTCCAATACACATTAAGATTTTCTGAAAATTCTGTTCCAGATGAAAAAGAAAAATAAGAAAACCATTAAGAGAAAAGACTGAGGAAAGAAGCTGAAGGTTAAGATGATAAGAGAACTGGTAAAGGAAAAGACCATGTAATTAACTCTGCCACTCAAGAGCACAGAGCATTGTGGGAGTAGAGAACATCAAATAATCATGAAATGAAAATAATGAAATTAACTAAAACTTTTATTTTTTTTGCCACCTAGTGACAAAAAATTTGTTTTAGACCAAAATTCATAATCATGGAACTTTGGGTGGATGTGTTAAAGATGTATAGGGAATACGTTCTTTATTTCTACCTGTGTAATCTCACTTATTGTTACTTTCTTTTTTTTTTTTTAAATATATTTTATTGATTTTTTACAGAGAGGAAGGGAGAGAGATAGAGAGTTAGAAACATCGATGAGAGAGAAACATCGATCAGCTGCCTCCTGCACATCTCCTACTGGGGATGTGCCCGCAACCCAGGTACATGCCCTTAACCGGAATCGAACCCGGGACCTTTCAGTCCGCAGGCCGACGCTCTATCCACTGAGCCAAACTGGTTTTGGCTTGTTACTTTCTTTTGTGCAAGTAAACTTTGACATTGAAAAACAGTCTCAACAAACTTTTTACAGAGTAAGAATTTTTTCAACATAAAAATACAATAATCCAACAACACAACAAGACTGATGAACTGTCCACAGACACGAATCACTCCTCCTCCTTGCTTTTAGGACTTACGACTTCCCCAGTGTCTGCTCCTCCCCAGGCAGTCAGATTTCATCCCCATTTTAGTGTGGAATCTGATCCCTGAACATATTAAAATGTTGCTTCATTCTGCTAACATTTCTTCTTAATTGCTCATGTGTCTTACATGACATAAATTTATCAGTGCTTATCATGAATTTCTAGCCTGAGAAGAAAAATTACCTTTAACAAGTCTTTCATTTCATTTCATCAAATTGCATCTTGATGGATTGAGACAGTTGGGCAAAGTAATTTCCATTATCTGATTATCGTAACATTTATTTTTATTAAAAACAAACAAATTAGCAGTTCAGCGTTTCATATATTCTCAGAGATGAAATTCTGTGCAGACTCAGAGGCCTTGTGCGTGGCACAGAGAGGGACCCAGGTGGACACTACATTCGACCAGTTAAAGCAGTTTCCAGGGTTGTGTTTCTGAATCTTGAAAGTATGGCCCTTGTGAAACATTCTGACACTGGGAATTCAAAGTCTCCTTGTACGGTGGCTGCCAGAAAGTTTAAAACGTTAAATAATCTCTCAAACTTGCCCTAGAAATTCAAGTTGGCTTATTAAAGTTTTTCCCCCCTTGTTTGAACAACTTCTTTGTTTCACTAACAGCAAATCTCCTGTGTTTTGTCACGTTGTTATTGAACAAGTTTAATGATTTGCTGAGGACCTCATCTAGAGGCATTACCAAGCAGCTCGAGATTAGAAACGTATGGTGGTAGAGGCTCTCCTAGAATAAATGGAAATATTTTATTCAGCTACCGAGAAGGGTCTCCAGAGATCAAATTAGAAGCTGGCTGTGAAGGGAGATGTTTAGGCATGCTCTGGAATTATTTATCAGCATTTTCTGCTTGTGTGAGAATAAGCAGACATTAAGTTTAAATTAAACAAAGGGGGAAAGAAAACAAGTTTTTTCAGTAATTTGACTGCTAATGATATTTCTGAATTATTCTCAGCTTAATAGTTTAAGTAATTTGCAATGATAATAATTGTTCCTGCTAAAGCTCCAATAGTGTCGATTTTTTTCCTCTTTTGCCAAGATTAACCCCCTTTAAAACCTTTAATGGTCATGTAATTGCAAATTTATTGTGGGCTTTGTTAATTTTTAAATGTGTTTTCTTCTTGACATTTCTTTTAATTTAATTTAATTTTATTACATTCATCAACTATATGAGAAACTAACTTAAAAGTCCATTAAAAAGGAATAAATGTTCTTTATGTTGCACTTGTTTATCTTTATTTATAATGAGCCTGAGTTTTTAGATAGACTAAAGGCAGCTTAATTATTACTTTCAACATTAATGTGCTTTTCTCATACACTCATTCAAAATGAGTATGCTTTTAGGGTTTTTTGGAAAGAAGTAAACTGTTAACATTGGGTTGCAATAGTACCTTAAATAATTAAACAAAACAGACCACATCCCAAATTAACACACAAGCCTGTATTTTAAATAACAGCTAGGTGCTGAAGTTGTAATAAAAGCAATTAAACTTTGTTCTTAAGAGAAAATGGCATGCTATCACAAATAATTGGTAATTGAAAATATTTTCATGTGAGATTTGGCAGGTTAATGAAGCTAGAAACTAAAACCCTAGGTGCTATGGCTGCTTTTCATATTGCGGGAATAGAAATGTATAGCTCAACATTTTCTCAGCCAGTAAATTGTCTTTCTTGTGTCTGGAACTAAGTCACCATATCAATCATCTGCATAGAAATGACCAGGACTACTACAGCTCCCCTCCACACTCACTGTTTTGAAAGTAAAACGCCTGATGAAAATTACACTGTCCCTAGAAATTCAAGTTGCATATTTCAATGTTCTGGGTTTATATTAACCTTTTTAAAAGAATTTGGTTATCTGTTCTAGAATAATTTCTATTAAGTTATTCCATTGTGATTTAGAATTAAATTGTACCGCAAATGTTAAAAAGAGTAAAAAAGAGAAAGAAAGAAAGAAAGTGAGATAAGGTGAACTGAGGACTCAATAAAAGCAGAGTCTTTTCCTGGCCAGAGGAAAAACATTCTTAAAATTTGAAATATATAAAATGAACTCCTTGTTTGTATGATTTGAGAAAGAGATATCATTTGGTACATTTTTTTTCTTAATCTGAAACTTTGCAAACATTAATGACTTTTACACACTTTGGAGTGGCATTCTCTACCCTTTGCTAATTCTCTTTCAGTGCTTGGGAATCAAGAATTATAAGACAAGATATTAAAAACAGTCCACAAAGCAATAGAATACTGTGAATTAAAGTAATAAAAAGTACTGAGCTACTGACATAAAGGCAGAGAATAAGTCAATGGACATTAGTAATAAACATTTAGTAAGTTCCTTAATATTACTTTCTTTAAAAATATTCTTAGTATTTACATGTATATATTCTTGTTTTTACCTCAATTGCTTAATTTTCTGAAATTCCAGAGATTTATCTTTATAACTCTTGTCTAGTATTGCCAAAGTCACTCAGATACCCCACAAAACACATATTTGTGATATGTATTTTTCATACCTATATAGTTGGTATCTTATCTCTTTCAAACTTATAAACAATTGCTTTGCAGCATTTTCACAGGTAGTAACAACTACTTACAAATATGTTCTTCCTATTTCTTTAATAACCTATTATGTGGCTTTCCTCTTTGTCTCTTTCTTTATCAGCTCCTGATGCTCTAAATTGGGTACAGAAATTCTAAAAAGGTAAATTTTCATCACTCGTTATGTAATTGGTGAACTATTATGTGCACCATCATTAAGGGGACAGTATTGGTGAAGAATGTGCTTGAAAAGCCATTGCAGCATCAGGGTTCTGGATAAAGGTTTGAAAGGGAAGTTTACTGCTTTTAACTAATGTATGTTTATTGTGAATCCTTAGAGGTGAGGTACTCTTCTACATGCAATCTTTCTAATGCATATATATCTGTGTCTAATTTATGACTCACCGATCCTCTCTTCTTTATCTAGATTCCTTGGTCCACCTCTTCAACATTTCTTTAATTTATTTCCAATATTTTTTCATTCTTTGCCTCACATCTCAGGAGACTTTATCATATCTTCTTGGGAAAAAACCTCCCTATTTTAATTCAACTGTCCATACATGTGTCTGGGATGCTGAGGACTGAGGAGTGAGGAGGCATAGGAATCACAGGAATCATCTGATTTATTCTATTCTAATTAAATTGTCTTCAGATTCTTGTGGTACCTCCTTTCTTATTTTATTCAACTTAAATCTTCCCCACTCTCCTCAAATATTTGGGCCCATGATCTCAACACTTACTTTGACAGATAAATAAGTTCCTACACCACAGAAATCAGTCGCATTACCAAACTCCAAGCCTTCCTTTCTCCTTACCTCCTATTATAAAAGAGGCCATGTCCTCCCTTGTATTGAAAGATAAACTCTGCATCTGCTCCAGATACCCACCAGTAAGCCTTCTCAGGAAACTGAAACCCTTCTCTCATTCTATTGGCTTCTAACCTTTGTTCTCTCTATATATACTGAAGATCGTATCTTAAAAACAAAGAAGCAAATAATATTCTGCCTTTACTTCAAATTCCCCCAGTAAATTATTCTCTTGTACAAATAATTGTACATAGTTCTCATCTACATGCTGCTCCTTCTTCCTCACCTCCCATTCACTCCTCCAGATACTGTCACATTATCAACACTTCACCATGTGAACGTTCTCACCAAAATCACCAATGATGGGTTTATGCTACATTTTGTGGATATTTCTCAGTCCTCATCCTACTCCATTCCTCAGCACTATTTGACAGCATGGACTACTCCTTCCTTGTTCCAATAACCTCTTTTAGCTGCCTTCCTAATAACATATTTCAGAAGTTGATACACTATGGCCCACAGGCCAAAGGTAGTCCTTCACCTATTTTTGTAAATATATCTTATTGGAGCACAATGATACTCATTTGTTTATTCATTTGTCTATGACTGCCTTTAGAGTTGAATAGTTGGGACAAATACCTTATCACAAAGCTTAAATATTTATTTTCTTACCTTTTGCAGAAAAATTTTGTCAATCTCTGTTATATTATATGTCACTTTTTTATAAAGCAATCTATTTAGCTGTTGGAAATTGGTCTCATTTCTAGGTTTTATTTTCTTACTAGATCTTTTAAACATCAATGTTTATCCAGGTTACAACCTGGGTCTTATCTTTTTCTTAATCTATACAGTCTATTTGAAATATTCCATCTGTATGTATGGGATCTTCACATACTAGCTGTTCTGTATGTTGTTAACTTCCAAATGTGTACATCCAGCTCAAATATCTCTACTGAGCCTCAGAAACATATATCCTACTGCAATATCCTTCTACTTAATTATCGTCTAGGTTTGTAAAAGTTAACAAACACAAAATTGAACATACACTCTGAGTCGCTTCTCCAACCTGCTTCTCCTTTGTCTTCAGTCTCACTAACAGGCCTCCAGTCATTAGTTGAGTCATAAAGTGAAGTTTCATAATGGCCTCTTGCCTTTTTAGGGCTAATATATCAGAATGTCCTACTTTTCACCATACTTCAAGTCCTCTCCATTTCTACTATGGATCACCTCACAAACCAGTTAATGTTCTCTCAGTCAATTGTCAACCTCAGCAATGTTTATGGCTCAAAATGCACTCTCTTTTCCCCCCATTTCTACCCACATCCTCCTCCTTCCTCCTGCCCCACTTCAATGGGTTAACTCCTGATTCAGGCTTCTGTTTTTGTCCTCAACGATTTCATTGTCCCACAAATCTCTGCAGACTACCTTACTATCTCTTTTTATGTTTCCCAATTTCTTCCTGCTTCCTCTTGTTATACTATTTTACATTTCAATCCCTTTACTATATTCAAAGTCTGTGACTGATAGTGTGTTGACCTTCATTGTGGTCTATTAAGCAAGTTGCGCAATATTTAACTCAGAGTAAGAACACAATAAGCTTAACTGAATGAATGAGTTATAAGGTTTCATCAAGTGGAGAATCATCCATACCTCATATGCTATCTGAAACAGCTGATGGGTTTTTAATTAATTTAATATTATGAGTAACCGTTATTTAAATTATTGCCTTCAATTCTTAAAATATAAAACTCTATGTGTCTTCAGGTATTACTCAATGGCCAGTTTTGAATATGCAGTGCTAGTCTGTGTCTTTTACAGAGGAAATACCTTTATCCATGGATCCTTCTTTCTTTGTCAAGGCTTGTATACAGGGCTTTTGCACACACAAAAGAATAATTAGTTGTTTTATAAGGCACTGCTGGGCCGTATAATGCTGTGACCAAAAATGTCACCAATTATAAATGTGAAAGCAGTACATTTGCATTTTGAAAAAGGCAGCGTGGCTGTGTTTAATCATTATGTTTTATATTTTGTGTTTATTTTTACATTTCATAAAGGAAATGTATTTTTATGAATGTTATAAGTGTAATCAATTGACAAGTTATAGTACAACCTAAAATATAAAGGATATTTATTAAATATAATGTACTAATTAAGATTAAGAATGAACAATAATGGAATTCTCATCTACATAGGTAACATATATTGTCAAATTATTACTTGTCATCTGAATGTGTTTTCTCAAAGCAGGAAGCATTCTGAGCCACAGACCCATTATTCTGCACTATAAAAATGGGAGCCATTTCAAGTTACAGATACATAAGACAAAACATCTTTGTTTTTTCCAATTTTTATAGTTTATCCAATTTACATGATGAAATTTAAAACCTGGAGAAAGAGGAACATGTAATAAAAATTGGAGCAGACTCCTAATGGTAACCCAGTGAATAGATCTCCTGCGTAACTTCTTATGGATAGTGATTCTCCACCTACTAACGGAGGTAGAGTGAAGCATTCCTTGGCAAATTATATTCTCTTCTGTGCTGCTGCCAAAATGAAATCCTTGAACAAGTGCATTTCCACAACCTATGCTTGATGCAAGTCTAATGTCACTATATTTGGAATGAAATGTTGTACAAAAACTGGTAACAAAAATGTTTTTGTTTTGATCAGGTCTCAACTGTTTCTTTTCTCCCTCATTTCTTGCAAATAATATATCTCAGATTCTTAAGAGAAGACTCTAAAGAGAATTGTTTTCCATTTCCATTGTGAGTAACCAGGTTAGAGGTAACTGTTAAGAAAAAGCCCTAAGCCCTAAAACATATTTTGCCATTATTGTTTTAATTCCTAGGTGATTCAGGAAATGTGTTGTGTCCTAATGACAGAAAAAAGAAAACGAAAATTCATTATACTAACCTCACATTTCTGCCAGTAGGGTACCAAAGCATTAGAAGGATATAGGCACAGTGTGTAGCAAGAGATGGCTGCAAAGCAATGATGTCCGCCTATCGATGTTAAAAAAAAAAAAAAAAAAAAAAAAAGAAAAAGCCCTAAGCCCTAAAACATATTTTGCCATTATTTTAATTCCTAGGTGGCATTTCAGGAAATGTGTTGTGTCCTAATGACAGAAAAAAGAAAACAAAAATTCATTATACTAACCTCACATTTCTGCCACTAGGGTACCAAAGCATTAGAAGGATATAGGCACAGTGTGTAGCAAGAGATGGCTGCAAAGCAATGATGTCCGCCTATCGATGACAACACTTGAAGTGCTGCCAGGCTGACTTTTCTTGTACACTGATGGTATCACACCCGTTTTCACATGAGGAAACACCTTCCTCTTTCCCGTCATACAAAACCAAAATGCTGCTGCTTGCCTTTCAGAGCTCCTAAGCTCTTACCTAACGCTCCATGCTTAGGTAACGTGCTCTTCACCCCCATGGAACTAACTCTTCATTGTCCTAAGAACTGAGGTCATGAATGTTAGGCATAAGAGGCTACTAAGGATGGGAAATTTAAAAAGCAGTAAATGTGATACCTCACCGTAATTTAAAAAGCATACACTTAGTAAACAGGAAAATTTGAGTGTAATCCCAAGTCAACCATTTAGTAGGATTAATCCTTTCTAAAGACAACAGCATAACCCTGGAGATGACAATACTTAAATGAGGCAGACTACGTAAGCTTTCCAATCCCCTCTTCCATTTCCACAATAGGGTACTACAAATGTTAAACCATCTCTTTCCCAGTTGTGCACAATCATATATAAATAAAAATCTGCCTGGAAGCTCTTGGGAGAGTTTTATTTCCTTATTTTAGAGGAAGATATCAGTGGCTGCCCCTGCTCCCCTTTATTCTTGCCTTGAACATGGATACAGTACCTGGGTAAAAGCAGCCATGTTTTGAGCCCGAGATAGCATACTGAGGATGGGGGCAGCATAGAACAACAGAAACAAACAGCACTTATTATATTATTGAATAGCCACAATAGCTCTGAATGGCTTACCTCCAAACTTCAAGTAGATGAGAAAAAAAAGCACCTTATTATTTAATGACCAAAATTCATAGTCAGTTACTAGTAGCCAAAGCATTCTTAACTGACATACTACATAACAACCTAAATATTCTACATTCAAGGAACCCTTAGCATCTTAGTAAATTTTTTACAGTACTCTTAGGCCAAAAGAAACATGTAACATGTTCTATTTATAAACTAGTTAGATCTAAAAACATATATAT
>NW_005357846.1:3308479-3312326 GCF_000412655.1 Myotis brandtii | reverse complement strand
TGGCAGGCAGAGTGGTTAGGGGTGATCAAGCAGGCAGGCAGGTGAGCAGTTAGGAGCCAGTGGTCCCAGATTGTGAGAAGGATATCCGACTGCCATTTTAGGACCGATCCCACAGGGCCTAAACGACAGTCGGACATCCCCTGAGGGGTCCCAGACTGGAGAGGGTGCAGGCCAGGCTGAGGGACACTCCCCATGCACGAATTTATATATATATAAATATATACTAGTGGCCCAGTGCACAAAATATATATATATATATATCCTAACAACTTAGTATGTGTTGGTTATAACACAACTTCTCAAACTTTGAAATTAAAGTTTGATTCCAAAAATTGTGGATACTGCCACCATATTTCCTATTCCACATGGAATTTTGTATGGGTTTTTTTTTTTTTCTTATCATAGCCATTGGAAATCCAGCTTCACAGAGATATGTCAGTGAAAGATATAATGTCCTTGTAGCAGTCTACTGTCAAAACTGTGAGCTATCGTTAGATACTGATTTGTATAGTTACCAACTAATGTCACTGTATTTCCATCAAGAATTATCTCCCTTTGCCTTTCTGAGTTTGGCTTGATGCACTCTTTGGAA
Source organism: Myotis brandtii (assembly GCF_000412655.1). Classification (NCBI taxonomy): domain Eukaryota; kingdom Metazoa; phylum Chordata; class Mammalia; order Chiroptera; family Vespertilionidae; genus Myotis; species Myotis brandtii. The sequence goes on along the minus strand of NW_005357846.1, from coordinate 3,311,734 downwards.
ACCAGAGCCCTAACTTTCAGAAATGTTGTGTTCATTAAATGAGATCTTGTAAATAATAAGTGCCACTAGCTGGCATATACTAGTAATAGGTGAGTAATAAATTGGAGACATTAGTAGTAGTATAGTTCTCATCAAGTTTTGGACCTACTTTCATGAATGTCTCCCTGCACACAAGAAATTCCTCTGAGAATAAGAAATATTCTGTTCCTTGTTCTGCTTTCTTATGAACAAATTCATGCATGGGTGGGGTCCCTCGGCCAGTCCCAATTGGAGCTGTTCGGTCAGGTGGAGGGGACTGCGGGAGGTTGGCCAGTCACAGAAGTTTGGCTGTGGGAGCACACTGACCACCAGGGGGAAGCTCTTGCATTGAGCATCTGCACCCTGATGGTCAGTGCACATCATAGCAACCAGTCAACCAGTCATTTGGTCGTTCAGTAGTGCAGTCACTTAGGCTTATATATATAGAGAGATATATAACATTGAATAGGAGCATAGTACTTGATGGATTCCACTCCACACACAAACATACATTTCAATGTAAAGGTAAAAGCAAATTCTGGGAGATAAAGATCTAATATGGCGATCAAAATAGTTACAATACAACAAAGGCACTATTGCCCTAAACTAATTCACCACTTATAATTTCATCATAATACCATATTCATGAGTGTCTCCTGTTTGCCTAACACATGTTGGAGGGCAAGTTACAGAAATGTGTAATTGTAAAGAATAATCTTTGACTTTGATGTGCCCGTACACAGGTATTTACTATCTCATGGTTGGACTTGCAGTTCTGCAATTATTTCCTTCTTTGATTACTCTCCTAGAATTCTAAATGGTGCTTTAATTACTCCTTTCCTTGTTTGTGTCCTTCACAATTAAATTTGAGTGTGGGTTGCCCCAGTACAGTACAACCCCAGGGGCCCTATCCACTCTCCATTCAGTGTGAATAATGTTCCCTTCAACCTTGGTTTGTTGCACTTAAGTTTGATGACCAATCTCTTTCTCAGATGGTGGGCTTTTTCTAGCATCAGGAACTGGAGGCCAAGCCATTGTTTTTTCAAGCTAAATTCTTGCTGTTGTCAACTGGACAAGATGTCTCAGTTGTCCAAATACATCAAGTTTAATGACTCCAGGAAACAACAGTCTAACTCACCAGAAAGTATTCAAAGTCACATATTGGATACTTAATGTGAACTTAAGGTCAATTTCTTTGGAGGCATGAGATGTAGAGAAACATGTCTCTACTTGTCAAGGTCACTGTTTGCTTGGAGAACTTCAAGGCATTTTATGATGCAATAAAAGATAAATGAAACCATTTTCAAAGAAGCTTGGGAACCTCTGCTTCAAAGACTGGCTAAAATCATTGTGCCAGGCAACAAAGCTATTGGTTTCTGGGGAGCAAAAGCATCAAGAGGCCTAACCAAGGGGACATATAGCAATGAGAAAAAGATTGGTCCTTTTTAGTGAGAAAGTAATGGGTAAGCAATGAAGCCCAAAGTAGTGACCAAAAATGAAGGGTGATTATACTGGTAAACTGCGAACCTGCTCTCATCCATGGTGCAAGTACCTATAGCCCATGTGGGAAATAGTATAGAAACAGACATTCAATCCCCTTTGCAGAATTTTTAATACAAATAATAACCCCAGGCCAGTGTGGCTCAGTTGGTTGAGTGTTTTCCCATGCACCAACAAGGCACCTGGTCAGGTGCCTGGGCAGTGGGTTTGATCCCCAGTAGGGGTCATGCAGGAGGCAGACAATTGACGTTTCTCTCTCTCCCTCTCTCTTCCTCTCTCTCTAAAATCAATAAAAGCATATTTCCAAAATACACAAATAATAAAACTGCATATTAACCTTCACTTTCTAATTTTCTTAGGCAAATTACTCTCTCACTTGAAATTAATAGGTTATATGGGCATAGCAAGTAAATCAAGTAGCTAAAAATAGGTGTTATTTAATTCTTTGTTCTTTTTTTATCTTTTAGATCTCTCTATTCTGCCATTCCTTCCTTCTTTCTATAACATTATTCCTTCCCCATAATTTAGGGGGGGAAAAGGCTGACAACTGGAGGATTAAACTATTACACTGAATTTGCTTTGTGTAACTTGCAAATCCTGCCACTCAAAAGGAATATCATGCATAACTCTTTGCACACCCAAGTTTCTCAAGATACTTGTCTCCATGACTTGCATACTCTGCCATTCCTTCCTTCTTTCTATAACATTATTCCTTCCCCATAATTTAGGGGGGGAAAAGGCTGACAACTGGAGGATTAAACTATTACACTGAATTTGCTTTGTGTAACTTGCAAATCCTGCCACTCAAAAGGAATATCATGCATAACTCTTTGCACACCCAAGTTTCTCAAGATACTTGTCTCCATGACTTGCATGAGACAAGATACTTGTCTCCATGACTTGCAAAGCTGAGATTTATTTATTTAATTATCATATTGAATTTTCAATGTACAGTATTTGATACTGGGCCAAATAACACATTAACTGTTTTTTTCTTTTTAAATTTTCTGCAATTAGAATGAAGTGTGACATGTTGATTAAAATTCACATGAAGAAGAGCTAGTGAACAGTAAGCCCAATCAATAGCTTAGAAACCCTGGATACCATGTGAATTAAACTCATTCTATGATCAGGCTGACCCTTTGTCTTCTATTTCCTCATCTGTGAGTTGGCAAAATAACCTCTTTCATTTACCGCTTTAAAGTAGAGAATTAATGAGATAAAATTTGTAGTCAGATCAAAGTGTACTACATAAGTACTGTAATTTTCTAGGATAATATTATGGGTATTTGTATTATATACAGTAATGAAAATGGAAATTATTTACTCTGGGGACCCAGGCTGCATTATTGTTAAATTATTTGCATCCTGATAAATGATTTGCATGCTAATGAGCATGTATTACCAGAACAGCCTTTCCAAAGGTTGCTCTATAGCTTTCCTATCAAGTATATATGATACTATGCAATAGAAAGATGTAAAACCTCAAAAATTGTGAAATTATCCCTTGTTTCCTTTGCAATATGTTTTTAGAGGATTATTGAGTGTTCTGTTTTAAATTTTCCAGCTTACTGCTAATGAGTTCTTCCTAACTTTATGAGATTTTTCATATATATATATATCTACACTAATAAAAGACAAACATGCAAATTGACCATACCTTTGTTACGCCGTAAGCCACACCAACCAGGCAATCAGAGCAACTATATGCAAATTAACCCAACCAAGATGGCGGCC
>NW_005357846.1:3301618-3307283 GCF_000412655.1 Myotis brandtii | reverse complement strand
ATACATATCTATGTTTTTGTGTTTCCTTTTTTTTTTCTCCAATTTTACTTCTCCCAAGCTTATGCTGCAGTCCCCTTTCTTAGTGTGAGCCAAAGGTCTTTTCTATCTATTGTTGGAATGACATAAAATCTCAGTCTGTTGCCCTGGCCGGTTTGGCTCAATGGATAGAGTGTCGGCCTGCTGACTGAAGGGTCCCAGGTTCGATTTTGGCCAAGGGCACATGCCCACGTTGCAGGCTGGATCCCAGTAGGGGGAGTGCAGGAGGCAGCCGATCAATGATTCTCTCTCATCATTGATATTTTTTTTCTCTCTCTCCCGCTCCTTTCCTCTCTGAAATCAATAAAAAAATATATTTTTAAAAAACCTCAGTCTGCTGATAGAAGATAAATATTCTAAGTCGGAATTCTTTTCCCACTCCAATATTTTGCATTTGATTTTTTATTCGGATGCCACCCACAAAGGAAAAGCAGAAAACCCTTCTTTAGATTGCAAATCAGGTTTTGCCTATTTGAGTGAATTGTAATTCTTCTGTTCTCCTCTTGAGTAATATTCACTATTCTGATCTCCCCAGAGATGGTATTCCCAACATCTACCTGGATTAAGCTTCTGTACTGAGGTCACACATTTGATCTGAGATTCTGCAGTTAGATATTGCAAAAAAAAAAAAAATAAGTCAATCATCTCAAGGGTGTTCTTATACTAGCTAAAATATAACTTGAAAGGTTTCTGGGGAAAGGGTTAGTTCCCAAGGGGAAAGGCTGTTTCCCTACACTTGCTTGTTGGAGGATGAATATGCTAATTGGAAAACTAGAATTCTGGGGATTTGCAAGTGGAACAGGTGAAAATGTAACTGGTGATAATTAAAGGCTAATTATCTTCAACCCACAATTGGCCACAGGAGGTTTTTCTGAGCCACATAAAACGATTTGAGAGAGAGAGAGAGAGAGAGAGAGAGAGAACAGAAAAATAAAAAATATACACATTCTTTTATACATTTGTGCTATTAAATATAAGTGGAGATTGAACCTGTGTAGTCAGTGATGGTTGATGCCTGCCTCACCATCCTTATCATCTTTCCTCCTGAATCCGTCTAAGGATTACATTTTACAGCAGCATTAATAGGACCTATCTACTTTTAAAGTGCACCATTTAATAAAAAATAGATACTCCTCTGATATCCTGAAGCAAAAAATTTCTAACCTGCAAAGTTACTGTATGAACTCTTATGGAAGCTCAGGGTTGTAAACTGTTTCCATGGATCTCTGTTTTAACAATTGTTTGTGCATCATCAAGGTCAAAAGAATCAGGTCCTTTTCTGGCTGATTTGGGATTTATTTAGATACTCTATTTTTAAAAAATATATATTTTATTGATTTTTTTTTTTTTACATAGAGGAAGGGAGAGGGATAGAGAGTTAGAAACATCGATGAGAGAGAAACATCAATCAGCTGCCTCCTTCACACCCCCTACTGGGGATGTGCCCGCAACCAAGGTACATGACCTTGACCAGAATTGAACCTGGGACCCTTCAGTCTGCAGGCTGACGCTCTATCCACTGAGCCAAACCGGTTAGGGCAAGATACTCTATTTTAAGAGAGATTCCAGAAAGCTATCTCCAGGAAGTCTGGAGTTGTGTTAGGTGAAATAAGTAGAGAATAGACCAAGAGAAATGTGTTGGTAGAATAGTCATTCCAGGAGCAATGATTAGGTGAGTGTTTCTCCAGTAATGGGGGTGGGGGGGCACATGATATACCCCTTACACTGCTCCTTCCTCCTCAGCATCTAAGTTGGCCAATAACCTGCTTATCCTCTCCCCTGGAACTTATTTCCTCACTCATACAACCCTGTTAAAACTAACATGGTCATATATAAACCTATACCTACCCTGCCTAAAGCTGAGTGATCCAGAATTGAGCACTGATCTAAGTAGGGACTCTCAGGGAGCTCCTGCAGGATTTCTAAAAAAGAATCTGAGTGACAGAGGTAATCTCTCTCAGGTGGCAAAAAATGTATGGGATAAAACTCAGAAGCTGTCAGCCACTGTTTTCCACTATGTGGAAAGAGCTGGTCTACAGTAGGAGAGAATGAAGCTAACAGGAAGAAAGTAATAAACACTAGAGAAGGAAACAGCTTGTTCCTTCTTCATCCCCTAATTGGGGGGATTCCAAATGCATCTCTGATCTCTGTGATTTGGTTACTCAATTTACCTTTTCGACTAAAATAATTCAATTTAGAATTTTGACATTAAAACTGCAAGTTTTCTAAATGAAGGCAATGTAATGTTAACCAAGATATGTTTTTGGTGTGTTGTTGTTGCTAATCCACATGCCTCCTGCCACCAACAGAGAACAGAGAATCTCCTTTTGGCTAAGCCCTTGTTAGAGGGAAGGTAAATTATACCAAATGAGTTTGGAGAGATCCATGAGCAATAGGGATTTATTTCTTGCCACCCTGATGATGTTTGAGATGTCACTACAGCTTTCAGAGAAGGCCTCTGGCAAATAATCTGGCAGTTCTTAGTGAAATTGAGTGAGCACTATCCAACAGACTCATTCCTGGGCATGTGTACCAGATACACAAGCATGCTAATGAATGCATTGCTTGTGGTTGCAAAAAACTGGCCACAGCCCAGGTGTCTGTCCCTGGGGGAATGGATAAGTTTAATTAGAACCATTTGAAATTGCTAATATTTGACCATTTTTTTTTACTATCATAAGATATCAGTTTCATACAGCTTAATCTATTACAGTGTGGTGGATATATACTATGAAGGAGATAGGAAAAAAAGCAAACTGGATCTTCCTACAACAACAGAGAGATATACCTTAAAACTTAAAAATATATAGATGCAAGATGAGATTTATAGCATAATACTATTTATATAAATTAAAATATTCAGGAATACAGTATTTATCTTACCAGGATAGACATTTATAAGGATACATATCAAACACAGTTCATGGGCCTCCTTATTAAGGGGAAGAAATAGGAATGTGAAAATGGGAAGGAGGAGTAAAAGCAATTATACACAAGAAATGCTTTGGATGTACCATTGATTATGTGCCACGGGCTAGAGAATAACAAACCCAGTAGTTCTCTGCACCTGAGGAATAATAACAGTAGGAGAGTCAAAAAGCGAAGGAGAAAAAAAGGAAAGGTACCTATACCAACATGAATCTTCAGCAAAAAGCAGAAAAGGAGAAGTGTGTCTAGGGCCCAGTGGTCGGCAAACTGCGGCTCATGAACCACATGTGACTGTTTGGCCCATTGAGTGTGGCTCTTCCACAAAATACCGACTTCTGTGCATGGGCCACGAAGTTTCAATCGCACTGTACGTGCGCGCCCACACGTGGTATTTTGTGGAAGAGCCACATTCAAGGGGCCAAAGAGCCATATGTGGCTCATGAGTTGCAGTTTGCCGACCACTGGTCTAGGCAAAGAGGACCTGAAACAATTTCCAGTCTTCCATAGCTCCATAAAAATAAAGAGCCACATGTGGCTCGTGAGTTGCAGTTTGCCGACCACTGGTCTAGCCAAAGAGGACCTGAAACAATTTCCAAAGTCTTCCATAGCTCCATAAAAAACATCTATAGTTTTTCTGAATGTTATAGTTTCTAGTAAGTTTGATGAAACCAAAATAGCTGAGAGAGGGATACCCGACAAGACGACATGTCTTTGGGGCGACTGGACGTTGAAGTGAATGTTGTCAGTGCATGTGGGATGGATCATAGAAGCTAGGACCAACTTCAACTGTGGATTAAAGTAGGTGATGCTATAGGAAATGAGACCAAGGATCAAAGACCTGACATCATGATTTACCTCTCCTCAGAGTCTAGAAGAAGGCAAAGGTTGCTATAGTCAATAAGTTTCCTGCATTCTCACCATCCATGCTTCATCCTAATCATGTGCATTATATCCAGGCTCTAATTTGGACATAATATGAGGAGTAGTGAGAGAAAAACATCATTTTTTACTAAAAATCAGAAATAACTAACACTAATTTGAGTTTGCTTGGTGGAAACTTGGGTGAGTTGAAAATAGGGGCTCAATGTATAAGTTACATTTAGTAATAAAAATACAATGAAAGTTCAATTATGCACATCTATATTTTTGACTAAAATTTGTACATAATGTATGTATATGCACATCAGTTACTCACTGCCTATAACTCATTTTAACTATTAAACTTATCTGTCTATTAATTCATCTTCAATATAGCATGTAAGTTTTGGCTCTGTATACATTATTTTTGCACAAAGAGATATTACAGGCATGCTAGAAGCAAAGTTGGAGGTTAATAGACATGCCTCCGGTATCTCAAAGTAAACATCACATTCATTAGAAACTGATATGTCAAAAAAAGATCATTATTATTCTTGGCTGGCTCTTCATGCAGACATTTTTTTGGCTTTTTTTTTTTTTGAGTATACTTTGTAGTTGGAGACCAGTACCTTTGCAAATGTGTGTAATGCATTAAAGACAAAGAGCCTCCTCTTAATTAATGGCATTGCTCTAACTTGATCTAACTAAAGCAGTATCAGAAAGAGCCAGCAATGTCACCCCATTACATTTCATAGCATGTCTCTACCTTTCACAAAATTTTCTCAGGAGAATTCTTCTGCAGGATAGGGGTTCTGGGCCAAAGGATTCAACTAAGGAAAAATTCAGTGCCAAGTAGAAAGTTTGGCTCTTCAAGTGCAGCATTTGAAAAAGATTTGAATAGACAAACAAAGAAACATCCTTAGGAGAACATAGGTGGCTTGTAAAATTCCACTCAGGAGTGGAATCCATTTCAATCAAAATTCAAAACCAAACTCTATTAAATAAATCACCTGGCAAAAGAGATGTTCTGGTTGAAATAATTTTAGAGGGCTTGGAGCTCAGTCCCACTCAGATTCAGGAGTAGCACCACATGGCTTTGCAATATCCAAGGACTTGGCCAAGCACACTCTGGATTGAACATTGGTAGTTATAAAAAGAAGACAATAAGAGGAAAACTAATACCAAAAGCTGCTTTTATTTGTATTTTACTAGGAACTGAACCCTTAACCACATTACTTCTGTCAATCTTTCCAGCAGCTTTAATCCCCAAGTTACAGATAAGCAAATTATAGCTTCAATAGGTCAAGTCAGTTGCCAATATTATTACTAAACAGGCTGCCTGAGTCAGTAAACCTGAGCTATTAATCACTTGGGACTACAGACATTCACATTGGGTGGTTTCTTGGTCGGTGATGATGTTAACAGGGAAGAAAGGGGCACTGAGGAAAGAAAAAGTTTCCTTGGAAGGGAAATGGAGGGTCATAGGACTTTAATTCAGGACCTGCTATGTGTGAGGTGACACTGAGATTACCAGATGGACCTGTGTCAGCACTTGGACTCATGGAACTGGAATGTGATAAAGAGGTCAGAGGTAGCAAGATATACAGTTCAGAGCAACAATAACATACAGGAGATGGTTGAAGCCAATAATGCGATACAGGGAAATAAGATAAGAAAGAGGAAAGTTAATAAATCCTCAGAAATCATTAGCATGTAAAGAATGTTTGCAGGAAGGGAAGTAAGTAGGAGGAGAAAAATTGCAGACACCTGGGAACAAGAGGGTCTGTAAGCATCCTGAAGGCAGGGATTCTGCCCTCCCCTCCCCCCCTCACCCCCCACCCCC
>NW_005357846.1:3297494-3301551 GCF_000412655.1 Myotis brandtii | reverse complement strand
CAGGGAACTTATACAAATAGTGTCATTCAAATATCCTTATAACACTCATTTCCCAACCTAAATTCAACATAATATGCATGCTTAATTTTTCTCAAAATAGTTTAAGAAAGGGAGATTTAATTATACAATTTTATGTGACTAAAAAATATTTTTAAACTACTATTTTAAAAGGATATAATTATACATCCTATAATTAAAAAAACACTAAATATTTAAGAATTTTTTTTACTAAAAATTAATTTCCTAATGAGAGGAGTTAAAGAGTTAAAGATCTTCTTTTTATTTTCTTTCTCTTTCTTTCTTTCTTTCTTTCTTTCTTTCTTTCTTTCTTTCTTTCTTTCTTTCTTTCTTTCTTTTCTTTCTTTCTTTCTTTCTTTCTTTCTTTCTTTGGCTAAGGAAGGACAGTCCAGACAAGGGAGCAGTATGAGTGGGAGCAAACAGGGTTTGCTCAGGGACATGAGAAGTGCAGTGTGACTGGATTGCTGGGTGGGAAGTGAGGGTACTCTGGGAGATGAGGCCTGGGACCCCCTGTTAAAGAGAGTGGTTCCAACTATTGGTGGTAAAAACAGTTAGATCTGACTTTGGTTCAGCAACCTTGGTACTTAGGTTCTGGCTATGAAAGAATTCAGAGTCAAGATTCAAACTGTAAGAGCAAATTGATTTAGAAAGTCACAGAGGAAGAAAAAGTGAGCTGTAAAATAAATGACCTCAAGAAACAAGTTACACTGGAAAAAGAAAGGCTCTTGAATCTTAAGAGAAAGAGAGAGGCAATGAAAATGGGCCTGAGGGAAGGGATGGACAAAGGCTAGGGAGTGCCCCATTGAGTGAGCCACCAAAGATTTTCTAAAGAAGTAAAAGACTTGGGAATTGCATTAATTTTTAGCCTTAGATTTGCTTACTTTCACACACCTACATGTTAGAATGTTTTCATTAATTTTTCAGTTGGGCCTATGATTTATGAAGCAATTAATATGAATTTGTGTCTTAGTAACAACTGTTTCAAAAAAGAAAACCACAATCATCACTTGGTTGTGTTGGCTGACAAACCTGTAGTAATTAATCTTTGTTTTCATTGAATATTTTATTAAATTAATTTTCAAAAATATGTGCAAATTACAGTTTTTAAAAAAAGCTCTTATCTGTGACAGTGAAATATAATGAAATGTGTTCAAACTTAAACAACTGTCAAGATTTGAAAAAAATGAATATTTTTTAACCCCCCAAAATCCAGGGGACTCGGAGTTTTCCAAATGAATAGAGGTAGGCGTGTTAATGATCATGTATTTGGTCACATGCTCACTGTTCACCTGACACTGTTCATGGCACTACAGGAGGGAATATGTCAGTCTTTGAAAATAGACAGTCCTGGGTTGGACTCTCTTTTGATACTTTCCAACAGTGTGACTTTGAACAAGTGACTTTAATTCTCTGAGTTCTTGTTTTCTTAATAAAATGGGACTACTTAGATGTCCATTGAGAGGTCATTATAAGCTCTGTGATGGCATAAACTATATATGTCTTGTCCAACATTACATATCTGACTCCCAGCATAGTAGGAGTTTAAAATACTTGTTTTATTAGTTTGGTAAATATGTAGAATAGCATGTCTATGCTGCCTCCCACACAGATGGTACCCAACAAATGCTACTTCCCTTTCTTTCTTCCCGCTAATTATTTGCACCAGTCAGTCTCTCCCCAAATATTTCTGTTATTGGAAAAATGTGCATTTTAAGCTTGAATTGTCAGAATAATCTAAATTCCCTAATAGCCCTCTTTGTCTTTGGAAGTACTACATCTCCTACATTAAAAAATATTATCATTAGTTATAATTTAATGCACTAATATAAAGCTACCCAAATATTGTTCCCAACTCTCTCATAGTAGTAGGAATTATTTTTTTTTATTTTCATTGTTTCACATGACATCCATAAATTCAGAGTTTAATTATCATAATAGAATTGAGTTTTACTAGTGTTTTGGTTAAATAGATGACAAGGCGTGACAGGCATACTGCCTTTGGTTGACAAGCATAACATATGCCTCCCCCACTGTAAAATCTACTTATGGTTCTGGTGTCAGCAGCAAGTGGTGTAATGAAATATGCACTGATTGTTATTGAAATTAGGACAACCAGCAAGAAAGATTCCAAAGAAACTTTATTACATTAAAACCATTGTAAAATTGAAGCAGTGACATTATTCAACTTAGCTTTGCTTAGAACTATTGATTTTGATTTTTGTACAGAGAAGTCCTTTTGGGCTAAAGCTCTATACAGAAAATCAATTTGTTTAAAATGCTTCCTTTTATGCATAATAGCTTACTCATCAAGGACTGAAATTCTGCATGTGAATAACACTTTGGTCTCCTTCTTACCAATCACTGGAAGCACTATGTAAATTATAATTGGAAATTATGGCAAAAACCTATAGGCCATAATCTTCCCACAAAATAATCAAATGTCAATAATGATCCAGGAAAACACTGAAAGATGAACCTCAGTATGAGTATCGATGCCCTCGAATTAACTTTTAAAATGTTTTTCTATTCATTGTGCACTGAAATTTTGTCCAAGTATAGATGAATGCAAGCAAGTAGCTACCCACTAGAAGCATTTTTGGTTCCATGTACAAACTTCAGAAATATGATTAGAAGTATTGAATTCAATTTTATTTCCAAATGTGTCACTAACTAGCAACCAGATTTTTTAATTAGGCCAGTTATTTAACCTCTTTGAATCTAATTTTCTTGTTTATAAAATTGAAAAGTCCCTTTTAAGTCTAAAATGCTTTAATTAAATCAAGAATTATATAAACAGCTAATAATTGGAAACTATATTATTTAAATGTTGGAAATAATAAAAGGAAAAATGTTATATTAGAACTTCTAAGACAAGGCAGTAAAATGAGAACTGAGGCATTCACACCCATATACTAACTTCAGATATTTTAAATATATACTGTTTCTTGTGAATTCAAGACTATTATTTTATAAATCTTATCAATCAATCAACTTAAAAATATAAGATCATAAATACTATTTTCCACGTGGTCTAGTAAAGAATGTATTAATTAAATAAACCAAAAGAGATTTGTAAACAATTTCCAGAATCTAATAATTGATATTTTTCTGTGTTAAATAAATTGATTGCAGTAATAATTTCCTAATGCAGTATATACAACTCAAGTCATTATTTTGTGTACCTTAAAATCCCACAGTGCTATATCAATTATATCTCAATAAAACTGAAATAAAAAAATGTTTCTGTGTCAGTCTGGTGCCTGTCTTATATAAACTCTAACATATTAAAACTTTCTAGGGGAAACCAAGATGGCGGCATAGGTAAACACATATTTATAAAATTGAAAAGTCCCTTTTAAGTCTAAAATGCTTTAATTAAATCAAGAATTATATAAACAGCTAATAATTGGAAACTATATTATTTAAATGTTGGAAATAATAAAAGGAAAAATGTTATATTAGAACTTCTAAGACAAGACAGTAAAATGAGAACTGAGGCATTCACATCCATATACTAACTTCAGAAAATATATACTGTTTCTTGTGAATTCAAGGCTATTATTTTATAAATCTTATCAATCAACTTAAAAATATAAGATCATAAATACTATTTTCCACGTGGTCTAGTAAAGAATGTATTAATTAAATAAACCAAAAGAGATTTGTAAACAATTTCCAGAATCTAATAATTGATATTTTTCTGTGTTAAATAAATTGATTGCAGTAGTAATTTCCTAATGCAGTATATGCAACTCAAGTCATTATTTTGTGTACCTTAAACTCCCACAGTGCTGTATCAATTATATCTCAATAAAACTGAAATAAAAAAAATGTTTCTGTGTCAGTCTGGTACCTGTCTTATATAAACTCTAATATATTAAAACTTTCTCGGGGAAACCAAGATGGCGGCATAGGTAAACACCTGAAATTGCTGCCTCGCACAACCACTTCAAAAATACAACTAAAAGACAGAACGGACATCATCCAGAACCACAGGAAGGCTGGCTGAGTGGAAGTTCTACAACTAGGAGGAACCGAG
>NW_005357846.1:3288452-3296322 GCF_000412655.1 Myotis brandtii | reverse complement strand
CTGGGTGGAGGGGAGCTATGGGGAGAAAAAAGAGGAACAACTGTAATAATCTGAACAATAAAGATTTAATTTAAAAAATAAAACAAACAAACAAACAAAAACACTTTCTCTATGTTGTCACACAAATTATATCCCAACTCTAAGGGAGATAAAATAGTTCCACACACAGACATAAAATATACTTGTTAATATTATTGAGTATTACATAAAGATTTAATTTAAAAAATAAAACAAACAAACAAACAAAAACACTTTCTCTAATATGTCACACAAATTATATCCCTACTCTAAGGGAGATAAAATAGTTCCACACACAGATATAAAATATACTTGTTAATATTATGCATGAGTATTACATTTTGCTTATGATCTGCTTCCATTCAATTTCCTTAAAGCTAATTTCAGAATAATTTCCCATAAAGATTTAATTGGGAGTGTCTCTTCACTACAGATCTAATTATTTCTTACTATACCATGAACAGGACACACTTCTGGCCTCATATACCCTAAAGAATTTCAATTAATTGTAGCTATTGTGAAACATTAAGAAAGTAATTCCTACCCATTGTGCAATATGCCTAATTTATATATAGCTAAGGAAACGTGATCCAACATAATCATATTTTACTGGAGGCCAAATAAAGGACATAAATGTGTTATTGAAAGGTAAATCTTATATGATTGAAATTTGTTTTTCCTCCAGCACAGTTTCTTCAAAAGTTGTCAGAAACAAGGCTTATTCCATTTTTTTATGCATAAGGGGGAACGACTAATCTTTTAACTCTAGCAAATAATAGATGCATTTTAATAAGGTTTTTTAAAATCTAAAATTAGCATAACAAAAATGATGTTAGGCATTTTATCAGTTAGTATACATAATCATTTATTAATGAGAAATTACACTTTTTAAATATTTATAATTTTCTAAGTAATACACAGAAAACAAATTAACATAGTCTAATAACTTAGTCTTCTTTGATTGATACTTACTGAAATCTGCTGCGTTTTCAAAATACAATTGAATCAGTACATAGAATAATGAACGAGGATATGGTCTCTGGATTAAGACTAACCTACTTCACTTGCTACAGGAATTTGGGTAAAGTTCTAATATTCAGAGTCTTAATATCTTCTTCTGTAAAATTTACATCAAAATAATACTTTCTTCATTTCCCTCACCAGGCTTTTTGTAATGATTAAAATGATAATGCATGTAAAGTTGTTAGAAAAGTGCCTACACCTTAACATGAGGCCGATAGTAAGTAGGTTTCACTCCACATTCATCAGTCATAGGATTCTCTCGTTTGGAGGGAGATTTGTACAAAGTAAACATCAAGGCATTAGTCTTTGATTGGTTCAAGGTAGAGTGGATTTAAAAGACATGAAGTGATCACCAAGCCATTCTCTATGGTCCTAATACCACAAGTTCCATCTATCTCCCATTTGCCCTCTATGTCAATGGTGACTGGTGTTTGAACCAGACTCTCTGGGTACACCTGGCTGACATGCTTAGCAGTGAAATTCCTATTCACTCATTGTTTAGATGGACAGCATCTCCATGTGTTTTATTCATTATTACCTGGTCCCAAAGGATTTCATTTCTATGCTTAACACTCCTCTCCAGCAGGAAATTCTTCTCTGCAGTTAACCAAGTTCTTCTGATACAATTCAAGATCATTTGGTCTCCTGTTTAAAATGGATAAGTTGTTCAGCATTCTTGGTATAAGAAGCCTTTATACACGTAAACACCTATAGTAAAAATGTGACAGAAAGCTTATGCAGTTTAGCCTTGTGTAATTTGGCATTGCTAAAACACAAAAGGAGTCTGACTTAATAATTTACAAATCCAAAAAATGATATTCAACCAGTGTCCCCAAATCTTTTTAGTTAGTTTTAACTTACATACAATTTAAATTCCTTTGTCTTCAAGGTAAGCCTATTTTCTCTTGTTTTGTTCTGAATAAATAAATAGAACAACTGCTCATTGTTTTGCCAGTAGTTTTTGTCCTTCTGTAAGTTATTCCTCTTTTCTCAAAATCCTTATGATCCGTGCATTATAAAGAGTTGCATGCCCTATTTAAATTTCTGTCTTCATAACAGCTTGAATAATATTTAAGTAAGTCTGGATGCACTATACCTATTTAATAAAAGTACTGCAAGCAGTTAATATCTCTGTTCTTTTTCATCATGTGTAACTAGTTGTTATTATATATTGAGAATTATTTATATACAGATACCTGCCTAATATTATGTCATATACTAGTACACTTCATTTTGAGTAGATATTAATAGCAACTCTTATTTTATTTTCAAATTCCTCATGTTTCCTTATATCATTGCAGATTTATTTTGTAACATGTTATTAGCTTGATTATTTCATTCTCATAGCTTAAACATATTTCTTGATGTGTTGTGATATATTTGCATTGGAATCTATTCTTTATTCTAGTGTGGAAAAAGAGAACATCTATGTTTCTGTATAGACACATGAAGTTTCCTTGTAGCTCCAACCTTTGCTAGGTTTTCAGAAATCATCAGGACTCATTTCCACATAATTAGTCTCCCTTCACTCCTGACATTTGTTAATTCTACCCACACCCACCATACACCACATTGTCCTGGATTTCTTGTAGTTGTCTTTATTTTCTGGAGGCTTGTCTACATTGTTTCTTTCTCTGAGTAAACAGAAGACCAAATTGATCAATATCTGTCTCTGAAATTTGTCCTTTCAATTGAGTATTGCACTGACTCTGTCACTTGGAATTGGAATTGACATCACCAGTAAGGTGATAATCTGGCTGGATCAACATCAACCTAGAAAAACAGAAATGCTCACCCTTCCTTTCAACTCTCTTCTTATGCTAATCTTAACTCAAAAAGCATCACCATTCAAAAATTAACTTTCCAAGCAAAGCCCTCAGGATAACTTTCTCTTCTTTCCTATACTTTACCAACAAATCCACTTACATGCTAGATGCTGTTTTGTTGCGTTATTTATTATTAATGCCTATATGGGTTAGTTGTGTTTTTTGTTTGTTTGTTTTTGGCTAGTAATCTCTGCATTCCTAGTGTAAACATAGGCTTTGACCTTCCATCTAAGCAAGGATACAATGTGCATTAAAAATGTTAAGCAGGAGGAACCAAGATGGCGGCAGAGGTACACACTTGTACTTGCTGCCTCGCACAACCACATCAAAACTACAATTAAAAGACAAGACGGATATCATCCAGAACCATGGGAAGGCTGGATGAGTGGAAATTCTACAACTAGAAGGAAAGAGAAAAGTGCATTGAAGCTGGTAGGAGGTGCAGAGGTGCAGAAGTGCAGAGGTATGGAAATGGGCTGCAACTGGGTACACTTGTCTTTTTTAATCAGGAGGGAGATACAAGCTCCCAACTGCTCTTAACTCCAGTTCTGGGTGAGACTCTGGGGACCCAGATTCATGTGGGGAAAAACTGGACTGTCTGGCATCGGGCCAGAACACGAGGGCGGTTTTCTCACAGAGGTGCTTGCAGTGATCATTGTTCCTGCACGGGGCCATGGGACACAGATCCCGGACCTCTCTGAGGCAGAGCAGACTGGCAGCCATTGCAGTTTGTTCTACCCTGATGATTCCCTGAGAACCCGCCCCACCCAATTTAGAACCCCACCCAAGCTGTGAGCAGAGGCTTTTGCATATGAATGGCTTGTTCTTTTGCAATTTAAAACCTAACAAACTGCAGCTGAGTCAAAGAGCACCAAAGCCTCCAAAAGAATGCCTAGACAGCAGCCTGCAGTTGGTTCTCACAGCCAATTGGCCTGGTGGTCAATCCCTCCCAGTGATACCAACAGCAATCAAGATTAACTACAAGACTGTGTACGCAGCCCACAAAGACTGGACACCCATTATGCTGTCCAATGCCATCACTGTAACCTTACCAGCTGTGTCTCCAGGCATAACCTGAATGAAGATATATTAATTTTAAAGCAGCCTTCTTTTATTATGCTTCCTACCAATATAACAGGAAAATGGTATCATGATGTAGGCCTTCAAACATTGCAGGAATTACACAATCAGCTGTCCAGGGAAAAGCGTGCTTTGGGACTTATTATTTTTGGTATTGTTACTCTAGTTACTGTTATTGCATCTGCTGTAACTGCTTCTCTTGCATTGACCCAAAGCATCCAGAATGCAAAGTTTGTCAATGAATTGGCTCAGAACACCTCAACTACATTTCATGATCAAGAAGATATAGACAAAAAGCTGGAAACAAAGCTAAATGCTTTGGAAGCTGTAGTGATAGGACTAGGTAGTCAATTGGAAAGTATCAAGTTGAGACAGCAGCTGCAATGCCATGCTGCTTTTAGATATATTTGTGTGACTTCAGCCCGCTATAACAGTTCTCTGTGGGATTGGAATAAAATCAAGATGCACCTACAGGGAATATGGAATCATAATAATATCAGTATAGACCTGGCGCGGCTACACAAACATGTGCAAGCCATTCAGAATAGCCAAGATGAAATTATATCTCCGGCAAAACTGGCAAAAGAATTGCTGGATGATTTAAAGAAATTTAATCCTTGGCAAATATTAAAAAATACCGCCTCATATCTAATTGGATTTCTTTGTGTACTACTAATCTTATCCTGCTCTTTTTCAGTCATCAGCAAGCTCCTGCGATCTCAAATCCGAAGGATCCAACTAGATGTCCACAAGCTGCATTTAAAAATTAAAAATGGGGGAGATGTAGAGGGCCCCCTGGGAATGCACATGGATGACCTTTAAATTAATGTCAGCTGAGTCCGAGGTGACTGGCAGGGCCGTCTCCCGGAAAAACAGCCTCCCAAAATGTCGGAGACTGTTATCAGTACTGATATCTTATCTTTATCCATGTGCTGGGAATAAGGAATGAGTCGACCTACCCAGGTCTTGATATGCTAAATCCTGTCCTTGTGCCAGGAATGAGGAATGAATAGGACCTGGGTACACCCAAAATTCCTTTGACCTTAAACCTCCCCTTTGGAAGTAAATAAATGCGCTGTGTTGTCTGTGGTGGGTGTGACTGTCCCTCCATCAGAGTGGCAGCCCCCCACCTGGCCCCAGCTTGTCTCTATTTCTGTGTCTGGTCTCGTTTTTTCTTTATTTTCTAATCCCCAGCTCCTCCGCTCAGGAACCTGTCGTTTTCCCGTGCGGGTCGCGGGAAACAGAAACAGCTCACCACAGAAGGGTATTCTTTAAGAAGGGGAAGAAGAAGAAAAAGGGAAAGATAAAAAATATGAACAAAAAAGTGACAACAAATACATATCTCTCAACAAGTGAAGTCTCTTCAATAAATGGTGTTGGGAAAATTGGACAGATACATGCAAAAAAATGAAACTAGACCATCAACTTACACCATACACAAAAATAAACGGATTTGTTTTACTAAATTTGTAAAATAATATTTAATTTATAGAAGATATTAATCCAATACAATGTTATAGCTGATTTGATGACCATTGGCATCATCAATTTGAATTTTATAGAGTGAACAACTAGGGCATATACTAAGTGTAGGAAATATTACAAAATCCAGCTATTGTAAAAATCTACTTATCTACTTGGAACCAAAGTATAAAATTTAAGCATCCATCTGTCTGCCTCTTAATATAATGTTTGATCAAACTATGGCCCTGGAATCCCAAATGCAGAGTTTGGGGCATGAAAATAAGAACAGGTTCTTGTCTGATGGCTTTTCAAATAATTGACCTTTCTACTCCTTATTTCTTGAGGACTATTCTCAGTTTGTTTTTAGTGATGTTTCCACTTCTGTGCTGCTTTTCAAAGCTAATATGTAACTCTGATGACTGTGGTCTAACTAAGTAGAAGGAATGGTCTTGGGAGCATTGTTGTTGTCAAAAATAGTCCTTAAATTTCTCTTCCTGAGGTGGAAAGTATTTCTATTTTGCATAATACCTGTAATTAACATTAAAAATGAATGTTTAAATAGTGTAATAGTTAAAATATGCAAAGAGGAAATAATTGAATCCATCAAACACATAATTTTAACAGAACACATACACACACAATCCATTGTGTTCTTATTTATTGGAATTTAGGTGATTACTTGGTCTACAGAGCCACATTCCCTGGAATGAAATTCTGGTTTTAGATGCTTACTAGTTTTGTGATCCTCTCAATTTTGTCATCTTTAAAATAAAGATGATACTTACATGTATGTATGTTGTTTAAATTAACTGGTCATGTTTAAATTAACTGAGTTAAAACATGTACACACTTAGAATATACAGTGTGTATTAGCATTATTAAGTGCTTAATATGTATTACATGAAAATGTGTAAGATTTCAAAGTATAGGAAAATCTATGTTGAACTAAACTTGGTGTAAAATACCTCTTTGTTAATAGAAGTAAAGAATAAACCCACACACTCTAAGACCACCCCACCCCAGGTGTCTCAGCCTATCATTCCAGCCATACTAGTAAAGAGGTCTTCACATAGCGAATAAGTGTGAATTTCCAGATCTCCTCAAGCAACAGAAGTCAAGGTAGTGAACCAGACACCCACCCCTCGTTAACTGCCTACACTCCCAACCTTGGTATCTCTATTTGGCTTAAATTCATAACAAGTAATTTTATTAAACCCTCTATTCCTCTATATATACTTCCCACAAGGAATTCAAGCTTCCTGGTCATGGTTACCTCTTTCACTATTTAACTATATGTTTTTATGTTTAAGTAATTTGTTCCTTTTGCTCCTGAAAAGTATTTTGTGATACAACTATACCACAATCAATTTGTTTATCTCTTTTTCTGCAGATCATTTGGGTTGTTTCTAGATGTTGGCTATGAATACTTCTATGTATATATTTTAACGTTTTTTGTAAACATACATTTTTATTTCTCTTGGATAAATAACTATGATTGAATTTTCTGGTTCATAAAGTAGATGTATATTTAACTTTGAAAGAAACGTTAATGTTTTGAAGTTCTTGTATTATTTTACATGTCCACCAAAAATGTATGAGAGTTCTGGTGCCCCTCATTCTTGACAACACTTGAGTTGTTGGTATTTAAATTTTGTTGTTGTTGTTATTAATCCTTTCCTGAGAATATTCTTCCATTGATTTTCAAGGAGAGTGGAAGAGAGAGGGAAAGACAGATACATTGATATGAGAGAAAAACATTGATTGGTTGCCTCCCAAATGAGCCCCAACCACGGCCTAGACTTGGGAGAAGCTTGCAACCAAGGTATATGCCCTTAACTGGAATTTAACCCAGGACCCTTCAGTCCATAGGCCGACGCTCTATCCATTGAGCCAAACTGGACAGGGCAGTACCTATATTTTTAAAAATCTGATTCATCAACCTAAAATTATGTCCTTTAGCTACTGAGACTGACAAATGTCATCAGGGCAACTAAACTATCTTCCCCACCATTTTTCCACTACTTTGAATTGTTTCTACCTTACATAATTTCTAACTTTATTTTTTATTCTAATGTACACATTTGTTTTAATCTCAGTTCTACAGTTCTGTTCTCACCACATACATTGGTTGACTGCGGTTATACATTGGTAGATTCTTCATGACATTTTTGTGGACACAGTATTTTCTGAGTTTTTGCAGGTTTAATACTTTTTTTATATATATACTAGAGGCCCGGTGCACAAAAATTTGTGCAATCGGGGGGGTGGGGAGGGGGGTTCCCCAGCCCGGCCTGTGCCCTCTCGCAGTCTGGGACCCCTTGGGAGATAACGACCTGCTGGCTTAGGCCTGCTCCCGGATGGCAGAGGGCAGGCCCAATCCCTAAGTGCAGCCCCCGGTCAGGCTCAGAGCAGGGCCGATTGGGGAGTTGGGGCACCACCCCGTCATGCACAGAGCAGGG
>NW_005357846.1:3272027-3287223 GCF_000412655.1 Myotis brandtii | reverse complement strand
CTTCAGTGCATGGCTGCCGGCCGCCATCTTGGCTGACAGTTAATTTGCATAAGGATATGCTGATTAGCCAATGAAAAGGGTAGCGGTTGTACACTAATTACCATGTTTCTCTTTTATTAGTGTATACTAGAGGGCCGGTGCATGAAATTCGTGCATGGAGAGGAGGGGTTCCCTCAGCCCAGCCTGCACCCACTCCAATTGGGGACCTGGTGGTCGTACACCCCTCTTACATACTGGGACTGCTGGCTCCTAACCACTCACCTGCTTGCCTGCCTGATTGCCCCTAACCTCTCTGCCTGCCTTCCTGATCACCCCTAACTGCCCTCCCCTGCCGTCCTGACCTTGCCCCCAACTGCCCTCTCCTGCCTGCCTGTTTGCCCCTAACTGCCCTCCCCTGCTGGCCTGATCGAGCTCCCAACTGCTCTCCCCTGCTGGCCTGATCTCACCCCCGACTGCCTCTGCCTGCCTGATCACTCCTAACTGCCGTCCCCTGCTGGCCTGATCTCGCTCCCAACTGCCCTTCCCTGCCAGCCTGATCACCCCTAACTGCCTCTTCCTGCCTTCCTGATTGCCCCTAACTGCCCTCCCTTGCTGGCCTGGTCTGGCCCCCAACTGCCCTCCTCTACCGGCCTGATCTCGCTCCAAACTGCCCTTCCCTGCTGGCCTGATTGCCCCTAACTGCCTCTGCCTGCCTGATCACTTCTAACTGCCCTCCCCTGCAGGCCTGATCTCACCCCTATCTGCCCTCCTCTGCCAGCTAATTTGGTTCTGATTGGTCAGTTTCTATGCCAGTCAGTGTCAAAAGCTCTGCCTCCTAGGCAGCCATTGGCTCCTTACATTCACCCAGATTTGGTTCTGATTGGTCAGTTTCTATGCCAGTCAGCATCTCTGGGCTTATCAACAGGGCCTGACCAGAAAGGCAGGGCTGATCAGCAGCCCTGGTGGAGGCCTGGAGAGAAATGGAGGTGGCTGTTGGCCAGGCCGGGAAAGATAGAGAGGCAAGTTCTGATCAATGGCTGCCATAGAGGTTACAGATCTGACCCTGCCTGTCTCTCTGCAGGCCTCTCTCCAGGCCTGATCCCCCTAGGCAGTCAGTGCTGGGTCAGGCCCCTCAGTGGCCCCAGTCAGTGCTGCCACGGCAACCCAGCACTGACTTCTGGTCTGGTCAGGTCATTGTGACCCTGGCTCTTTATTATATAGACTAGAGGCTCGGTGCACAAAAATTTGTGCACTCGGCGGGGTCCCTCAGCCAGGCCTATGCCCTCTTGCAGTCTGGGACCCTTCGGAGGATGTCCACCTGCTGGCTTAGGCCCGCTCCCTGGAGGATCGGGCCCAAGCTGGCAGTCAGACATCCCTCTGGCAGCCCGGCAGCCCTCAGGGGATGTCCACTTGCCAGCGGAGAGCAAGCCAAAGCTGCAGTCAAACATCCTTAGCACTGCTGAGGAGGCAGGAGAGTCTCCCACCACCACCGCTGTACTGGCAGCCATCAGCCTGGCTTGTGGCTGAGCAGAGCTCCTCCTGTGGGAGCCCACTGACCACCAGGGAGCAGCTATGGCATTGAGCATCTGCCCCTTGGTTGTCAGTGTGTGTCATAGTGACCAGTCATTCCCAGTCATTCTGCTTTAGGGTCAGTTTGCATATTACCCTTTTATTATATAGGATAGAGGCCTGGTGCATGGGTGGGGGCCGGTTGGTTTGCCCTGAAGGGTGTCCCGGATCAGGGTGGGGGTCTGTCTGGGGTGCCTGGTCAGCCTGGGTGCGGGGCTGATGGGTGTTTGCAGCTGGTCACACCCCCTTCAGGGTGGGGGTCCCCACTGGGGTGCCTGGCCAGTCTGGGTGAGGGTCTGAGGGCTGTTTTCAGGCTGGCCAAGCCCCCCCAGTGATGGAAACTCCCAGCTCTCCTTTTTTTCTTTTTTATTATGGGATTTATTTACCTTCTATAATTGAAACTTTGTAGCCTTGAGAGGAGCTCAGAGCTGGCCACAGCGGGCGGGACGGAAGCTTGACTTCCTCCATTGCCAGGGGCAACCCAAGCCTTCTGCTCGCTCTAGCTCCGTGGCCACAGCTGGCTGAAAGCAGGTATATGGGGTTTATTTACCTTCTATAATTGAAACTTTGTTGCTTTGAGTGGAGCTCAGAGCCCGACATGGCAAGCAGGAAGCTTGGCTTCCTCCATCATTGGGGCAACCAAGCCTCCTGTTTGCTCCAGCTCCATGGCTGCCGGCCGCCATCTTAGTTGGGTTAATTTGCATATAGTCGCTCTGATTGGCTGGTGGGTGTGGCTTAAGACATAGCAAAGGTATGGTCAATTTGCATGTTTGTCTTTTATTAGTGTAGATAACATATATACTTGAAAGCAACTTGTCAGGTCAAAATCCTTGGCTCATACATTCTTGGGCATTTTACTCTGTTTTCTACTGCATTAAGTGTTCCCTTATAGAAATATCAAGTCAACATAATATTTTATCCTTAAAAGTTACTTGACAAATATTTTCAAATGATATATCTACAAAGGGTAAATATTACTAATATATAAAGAACTTCTACAACTCAACAAAAACACAACTTGATTAAAAATGGGCAAAGTACTTAAGTAGCTACTTCATCAGAAAAGAAATACAAATGGCCAATAAACACATGAAAAGATGTTCAACATCACGGATCATCTGATGAATGCAAATCAAAACTACAATGGATGCAACTTCACACTATTAGAATGGCTGTTTTTAAAAACAAAGCAACAGTAAACAACAAGTGTTAGGAAGAATATGGAGAAATTGGAACCTTTGAAAATTGT
The DNA here is from genome assembly GCF_000412655.1 of Myotis brandtii. Lineage (NCBI taxonomy): Eukaryota > Metazoa > Chordata > Mammalia > Chiroptera > Vespertilionidae > Myotis > Myotis brandtii. Next base: position 3,284,426 of record NW_005357846.1, on the reverse strand, counting down.
TGGTAAGAATGTAAAATGGTATAACTGCTATATAAAACAATATAATGGTTTCTCAAAAATTAAAAAATAGAATTACCCTATGATTCAACGTTCTACTTTGGGTATATACCCTAAAGAATTGAAAGCCAAGACTCAAACAGATATTTATATATCCATTTCATAGCAACAGTATTCACAATAGTGAAATGGTGGAAGCAACTCAAGTGTTCATGGACAGATAAATGAATAAATAAAATATTCATATAATGGGATACTATTCGGTCTTAAAAAGGAAGGAAATTCTGACAACATGGGTAAACATCATACAACATGCATGAACATTGAAGACACTAACCTAAGTGCAATAAGCCAATCATAAAAGGACAAATACTGTATGATTTCACTTACATGAGGTACCTAGAGTAGTCAAAATCATAGAGCTAAAAAGTAGAATGATGATTGCCAGAGGCACAGGGAAGGGGTAAATGAGGAGTCATTGTTTGATTTGGTACACAGTTTCAATTTGTAAGATAACACGTTCTGTAAATGGATGGTGGTGGTGACAATAAGAATGTACTAAATGCCACTGAACTGTTCCCTTTAATAATGGTTAAAATGGTAAATTTCATGTTGTGTACATGTTTCCACAATAAAAAAATATATGCCTACTTTTTAAAGATATACTGGTATAAGTTTTAAATGGACACTTAGTTTTTAAATTAAATAATGTACTGGAAGTAATTGACACCAAAATATTGAATTTATTTGAAAAAGTGACTTACAATCATTTGACAACAGAAAAGAAGATAAATTATTTGATATATTCATACAATGTAATACCACTCAGCAATACCACAACATGAATAAACCTTCAAAATATTATGTTGAGTGAAAACCTGCCACAAAGTAGTATATGCTTTGTAATCCCATTATATGAATTATTGTATGGTGATAGAAATTAGGCAAAGTGGTGATTTTAGATAATAATAACTAGAAAGAAGCATGACAAAATTTTAGGTGGTAATATTCTATGTCTTGATTGGGTCAGTCTAGTACAGTGGTCGGCAAACTCATTAGTCAACAGAGCCAAATATCAACAGAACAACGATTGAAATTTCTTTTGAGAGCCAAATTTTTTAAACTTAAACTATATAGGTAGGTACATTGTTATTTACTTAATTAGGGTACTCCTAAGGCTTAGGAAGAGCCACACTCAAGGGGCCAAAGAGCCTCATGTGGCTCAAGAGCCGCAGTTTGCCGACCACAGACTAGGGCATTCACTGTCAAAACCATCAAATAGTACACATAAATTGCAGTATCTGTATTTTTTAGGGTGTGAAAATTTTTCACTTTCATTCTGATTATGTTAGGCACACAACAAGTTATGATCTTTTGCCATTTTTGCTCAAAAGACTTTTTAAATCTTAGAAATCCAGTTGCTATTTTAAGGTATATCCTTGTTAAGATCCAACTTTAGTCATGTTCTCCAAAAGGTAATATGTTCATGTATTATATAGGTACAATTCTTCTTTTATCTGAAAATAAAGCTTTCATGAGCTGCATATATATAAATATATGATCTGTTCCTTTTTTATATGGTTTCTTCTTCAGAGGCTCTGAAAATATCTATGATGTCTTTTATTATCCCTTCTTATTTTTTCCAGCTCTTTTTAATTCTTTTAAACACACAAACTCCTCCAATCTGACACATACCACCATTATTCCACTGAGATAGCTTTAAATAAGCATATAATAACTTAAACATCCTGAATAACTTTAACTTCCTGAATATTGTACTTTATTATCTTTTTTTTCCCCTCACATATCTGGCTTTCCTTTCTCTCTACCTCTTCAGGCTGATCTTTCTCTATCCGGTGATGAAATCTAGAGAAAACTCAATGTTTTCCTTAGTCCTATTTTTTTATTCTCATTCCTTATACTCTTCCTGCACAATTTCATCTGCACATATTTTTATTTTCCACTTATATTTAGATGACTCCAAAATACTTCCAACATAAACCTCCACTTTGAACTGTGGATCTGTACCTCCAACTGTATTGTTACAATCTCCATGTAGATACATCAAGGGCATCTTAAAATTCATATCTACAAAATGAAGTGAAAGATGGGCTTTTCCCACAATATTCATTATTGCAATTAATAACTTCATCTTCCATCAAATTAAGGAAAAACCCTAGGAATCAGTCTTGATTTTTATATAACCCTCTCACCATATCAAATTTATTATGAAGACTTGTTGATTTTATTTATATATTTCTAAAGTCTATTTATTTCTCTTTATAACCATAGCAACTACATAACCATAGCAACTACTATAGTTCAAACTCATCATCTCTATCCAGCCTTAGCTACAATTGCCTCCTAACTACACCACATTACACATATCCATTCTTGTTTCTTTCAAATCTATTGTCCACAGCAGCCATAATTTTTTCTAAATACAATTCTGATTATGTCACACATCTATCAATTAATCTTATTTGGTCTTGAAGTAAAGTAGGAAATCCTGCAAGGCACTGAATTCCTGGTTCCCAATGTACTTGTCTAACCTCATCTCCGATCGGAACCAAGCAGCAATGTTTTGTTTGGATTTCTTGCATGATTCATCCTACATTCTGCCACAGAGATTGTTAAAATGTTTTTTTCTTTGAATACAATGCTTTCTCTCTCTATTTAGTTCACCCTCTGCTCACTTTTATTTCTCATAATAAATCATGATTCTTTGAGAGAAGAATTTGTAGCCATCTTACTCTAGTCAGAATCTACTAATGCTTATTTCATTGTGCCATGAAATTCTGCTGTTAACATCACATTAGTCATTTTATGATTGTTTCAGTGTGATCATTATAATAATGTGTGGTCCAGCCACCAAAGTTTATGCCATTTTTGAGGAGAGACTATATTTGTTTTGCTTATAATTTGCTCTTTGGTGCCTAGCACAGTACTTGGTATTTAATAGGCACTCAATAAATAAATGTTAAATAAATAAAGTAATTCAGAATATTATAAATTGGAACCAGATTGTGAAGGATGTTCAACACAAGGCTAAGGAATTGATAAGTAATTTGGTGAGTGAGCAATAGAAACTCAGTGGAGGGTTTTGATCAAGGGAATGGCATGAAGGAACTGTTCCTCAGAAAGAGCAATGTGCTAATGTTTGCATGGGGCTGGAGAACTGGGGTCAGTTAGACATTAATAGAGTCGAGCTACAACATAACAGAGGTGCAACATTAAAAGAGAGTTGTTGCCCTGGTTGGGTGGGTGCAGGAGGCAACCAATCGATGTGTCTCTCTCATATCGATGTTTTTCTTTCTCTGTCTTTCCTTATCCCTTCCATTCTCTCTAAAAATCAGGGGAGTCCTAGTCAGTTTGGCTCAGTTGATAGAGCATCACCTGCAGACTGCTGGGTCCAAAGTTTGATTCCAGTCAAGGGCACATGCCCGGATTGTGGGCTCCATCCCCAGTGGGGGGGCTCTCTCATCATTGATGTTTCTCTCTCTCTCTCTCTACCTCTCCCTTCCTCTCTGAAATCATTGAATATATATATATATATATCCTAGGGTTAAGATTAACAAAAGTTAACAAAAGAGACAGAGAGAGAGAGAGAGAGAGAGAGAGAGAGAGAGAGAGAGAGAGAGAGAGAGAGATGGAAAATATTGAAAATTCTAAAAGAATGAAGGTGGAGCAAAAGGCATGCATATTTCCCTTGTTTATTAATTGGAGTATTGACAAATCCTTAATTTCCTCCCCTGAAAATTGATTATTACCTACACTATACCTTTTGTTAAAATTAGTTAACATGAGTATTTAACATGTCTGTTACATTATAATCAAGAAAAGCAAATGTTAGCCCCATCTAACATGAATGTGCCCTTTATATAAAAACATTTATTTGTTATTTTATGTGTTTCTTTAATTGCTTGTACGGGTCAACCATTGTAAATATTTATCTTGTTTAGGGTCATATTTACTAATTAAATTAATTTTGATGGTAAAACAGTTTATATTTGTGATATATTATGTATTTGAAGGCCCTTTAACATGAATAAAGGTGAATTTAAAACAGTTTCAAAATTATTGGCCAATTAATCTCAAAAGCAGCTTCTTTCAATGAAGTGCTAAGAACCTAGAATGTCATTTTATCAACTAGACAGTCAATTATATCATTAAACACATTGCTATCAGAACTCTTTTTAGAACATGCTCAAAGATTGCTTCCATTATAGGCTTTGCCTCAACATTCATATTCCCCCTAACCAGTGTATGCTTTTTTAAAAAATATATTTTATTGATTTTTCACAGAGAGGAAGGGAGAGGGATAGAGAGTTAGAAACATCGATGAGAGAGAAACATCAATCAGCTGCCTCCTGCACACCGCCTAATGGGGATGTGCCCACAACCAAGGTACATGCCCTTGACCGAAATCGAACCTGGGACCCTTCAGTCCGCAGGCTGATGCTCTATCCAAGGAGTCAAACCGGTCAGGGCAACCAGTGTATTCTTGATTATGAAATGAAGATACAGTGTGGTTGCATATATACTCAATAAACAAATAAGGTTAATGACAGCTTGTACTAAAATGCAAATAAAATACAGGCATATGTAAAATGAGGTGGCAAATATACCTTGATTAAAAAAAAAACTGGAAATGGAACTCCCATTTGACCCTGTGATCCCACTTCTAGGAATATATCCCAAGAAACCAGAAACACCAATCAGAAAGGATATATGCACCCATATGTTCATAGCAGCACAATTCACCATAGCTAAGATCTGGAAACAGCCTAAGTGCCCATCAGTAGATGAATGGATTAGAAAACTGTGGTACATCTACACGATGGAATACTATGCTGCTGTAAAAAAGAAGGAACTCTTACAATTTGCAACGGCATGGATGGAGCTGGAGAGCATTATGCTAAGTGAAATAAGCCAGTCAATGAAGGAAAAATACCACATGATCTCACTCATTCATGGATAATAGAGACCATTATAATCTTTTGAACAATAATAGATACAGAGGCAGAGCTGCCTCACACAGATTGTCAAACTGCAGCGGGAAGGCCAGGGAGGGTTGGGGGGCAGGAGGAAGGGGGGTAAGAGATCAACCGAAGGACTTGTATGCATGCATATGAGCATAACCAATGGTCATAAGACACTGGGGGGTAGGGGAAGCGGGGGTATTGTCAAGGGCGGGGAAAAAAAGGACACATATGTAATACCCTTTGTAATGCTTTAAGCAATAAAAAAAAAAACTAAAACTGCTAGTATTAAGGATACTTTACACAATCAAGAGAATATAATTCATTTATTCATTCAATAAATATTTTCCAGACACCATACTAGACACTTGGGATAAATCAGTAGGAAAAAATAAAAGCAGAAAATTCCTGATTTGGCGTTTATATTTTAACAGATGAGCTTGACCACCCCCCCCCACACACACACACACATGCACACACACACATGCACACATGAACAAAATGTATACTATTCTAGGAGGTCAAAAATTCTGTAGAAAAAAATGAAGAGCAGGAAAAGGATAATCAAAAGGGCAAGCAAGAAAGTGGAGGTTGAAATTTTGAATTGGTTGGCAAAGTAAACCCCAATGAGAAGGTGACATGTAAAGTAAACTCCTAAATGAAGTGAGAGATTTACCATCGGGATATTCAGACAGAGGGCAAAGGCTCTTAGCATTCACCAAGAACGAGGAGGCAGGATACCTGAAGAGGAGGGAGTCAGGAGAGTAGCAGGTGGAAGGGTCAGAGAGGTATAGGACAAGATCAGGGAGACCTTTGTTTGAACTGTTATTTACCTGTTTGCACTTTTATGTCATCAGGAAGCAGCCATTGGATTTTTCTTTTTCTTTCTATGTCACATAACCTACTTACCTCTTATTTCTAAACAATTATACCATTTTGATTGATGGCTTATACCCATAATACTCTTTATTTTCATGTGTACTATGAGTACATTTTAAACCTTGATTAATTTTGACAATATTTTCTTTAAATACTGTGGTCTTTGGTCTAAGATATATGCTGCTTTCTTAAACAGAGTTTTATGGACCATTACAGTTCACTCTATACACATATCCAAAGACTAAATGTATTTTGAATGTCCCCCATATGTCTAATTTCTGATATCCTAATTAACTTTTTTTTACCCAGTTTAAGTTTTCCAGTATTAGAATGCAAAGACCAGATGACAGATTATTTCATGACTAATACTTCCATTAATTTGTAAACTTGTGATATAAAGATCTGCATTCTAATTTACTAGAAAATGAGACATTGATCTTGGAGCTATGCTAGGCAGGGCTCCAATCTTAAAATTTATATAGGCTTCTATAAATGAATTAAAGATAATAAAACAGAGTTTCAAATTTTCATGAGAGTCATAAGAAACTAACAAGAACAAAAGGTTTCTATAATTCTTAATCGTCCTCCTTATATGATTATATCCAAAATCAATATTGTATTTCATTACTAATGCAGAATATATATTTCTAAAATATAAAATAGTGAAGTTTTATTACTCAATAGTTCCAGTCTCTGACTACATGTTTTGTTTGTTTGTTTGTATTTTGGTATTGGATAGCATAATAATAGTTCCATGTATCTTCAGGGCTATTAGAAAGTATACAATTTTGGGTTAATGTGGTTTTTAAAAATTTATCTCAATAAATAGGTTTTAAGTGTATTTCATATATGATCTAGGTATAATACATTATATAGAATTAAATGGTGAATAAAAACAAACTCTCTTCTCTGGGACCTAACAATATTCTGTGGACTTTTGGACTAACTAGTGGAGTGAAATCAGAATGTATGCTGTCTTATTTATGGCTAAATTTCACAAGCTTGATTTAAAATTAAATTTCCTGTTACACTCATCAAAATTGCATAAAGAGAATACCAATTGTGATTATACCAATGATGATTCATAAAGATAGTTTTTCATGATTGCATGAAGATAATTGATCTTCCTAAGAGGAGAAAGAATGCCTTCATGAAAGTGATGTCATTTAGGGAGGACATGGAAAATGAATTCTTAAATATAGAAATAATAGTAAGAACAAAAGGAATAAAAGTGGGAAAGTATAGGACATCTTATAAAATAAGTACTTATAAATCAAGAACATATAAAGTTCACTCTTACTAACTAGAGATGACAGTATATGCAGTGAAGCAATTCAGAAAAAAAAAGAGACTTTAACATTACAGTAAAGAAATATTATTTCTATTTTTTAATTGGGGAGGAGTGGCATTTAATTTCATAGACAATGGGGATCTGATTAGGTTTGAAAAAGAGCATAGTAGAGTTAGGGTTGTGGTTGAAGACAAAGTTAGCCCTATAAATAGTAAATGTGCTTTTCTAGAGTGAGGAAGGATAGATGTCAGAATCTTTATTTTAATGATCCAGAAGAGAATTCATAAAGGCTTGACCAAGGTTTGTATCAGTAGGATTAGAAAGAAGGAATGAATTTTTCTGAAAAGGAAAGAGATAGAATCTAAAGTCAAGTACCTAAATGTTTTGAGGCAATATAGAGTGAAGGTTTAAAGATAACCCTGAGGCACTTACAGTGTGTAACACAATTCTGCTAATATTACAAACGGAGGAAGCCAGAAGCAGGGGTAGGTTGTGGGAAGAAAATGGGCTGAGCAGATTTTAAGGGCTGACAGGGTGGCTTTGCAGAGAAAACTTGGAGCTGCAGATCTGAAGCTCTGCAGAGAAGAGGGCAAGCAGTTAGATGCAGAAGTCTTCTCAACAATGAGCCTGTTCAATCTATACCTACCTATTCACTGCCAAGCCTATATTTAGCATTTTATAAAACTCTCAGTCAATAAATTTATTGAGTTGCCCACACATTTTCTTAGTAGGGTTTTAAGTGCAATTTGAGATGGAAATTACGTAACCTCTTAGTACAGTGAATATTGTAATATCTTGGTGATCTAAAAATAGAGAAAATGCTGCGCCTATCTCAAGTTACTTAAAGCTTCAGGAATTACATAATTCTTAACAACACTCTCTGGACTCCAATTTTCACCACAGTAACATAAGCAGCACAATTCTGAATAGATTATTTCACTTCTTTCTTAATTTATAAAAAAAAAGTGAGTAGTAATCTCTACTTTACCTCCCTCATAAATGTGTGTTATTACTGAGACCAAACTGAAGCACTATTGAGAAGGAGTGATTATTATGTTTTCCCTCCACCTCTATCTTGCATTACCGCGTGAAAAATTCAGCCAACCGGATGGTAGAGACATTATACACCAATTGCCAGTCCTCAAATTGGCTATGCTCAGGGTTTGGTAGATTAGGACATGGACTTCAAGCATGGGTATGAGGCATGATGTATGCTTGGGGGCATGAGCTATGAGACCAGGTAAGGTAATACTCACAACGTGCCTCGGCTTACTCTTCAGTGAAACTTAGATAATGATAGAACATCTCTATTAAGTTGTTGTGACTACTAAGTGCTCAGAAATATTAGCTATAGACTATTATTGGAATGGGTTCAAATTCTCAGTCTGAAAGATGGCTTCACAAAAATGTAATTAATTATTTTCTCGAAAAAGTAAAATTAAGATAGCTCCACAGCCTTTATTCCAGCTATTGGCAAATTTATTTTCAAGATAACAGTCACGTCTGATTTTTAAATAAGTTCAATTCAGAATTTTGACTCAGTTAATAAAGGTTTCCACACCTGCTTCCTTAGCATACCCTCATCTCTGGTGCTTAATTATAGTCTGGACCTGCAGTCAGGGGTCTCTGGTCCACATGCCCACACATTATCCTCTATCCTTGCTGTTCTCCACTGTGGTATAGCATGTTAATCCCAGCACTCATCCTTGTGCACTGGCATCTAGCGCTGACATCCATGATCTTAGTGGCACCTGGTTGAGTAGTTTACATAGTGTGTCTTCATTGTACTCACATCCATGGATTGGCTAAGCCATGCTACAGTGAAAAACAATCCCCAAGTCACAATGGCTTCTAAGAACTATAATGGCCACATAATGGATCATAAAACTTCTGCTAGAAAGTGCTTTTATCACCTCCATTTACATCACATTGATCAGAGGAACTCACTAGTCCACGTCTGATTTTAATAGAGGTGAGGAGGTAAGTGTAATCTTCTCTCAGAGAGGAATACCAACTTTTTTTAGAAAATAATGTCATGTGGAGGGAGAAGGGGGAACATCTGTAATACTTTCAACAATAAAGATTTTTTTAAAAAGAAAATAATGTAATGTACCCCAACACACAAGTTTTCTTTGAGTCCCCAGATCATTTTCTGGCTTAACTGTATCCCTCTGGAGCAGCCACATGCACTCTCACGTGTGTCAGCACGCCAACATGAGGAAGCAACACACTGAGGCTGCCCTCCTTCACATCTAGTTAGACTCAGAACAGCACAGAGTTCCACTGTGTGGGGAGATACACAGCCCCCTGATGTCAGGTCTCCAAACGCCTTGAAAGCTCAGTGTCTAAGACAGTTGCAAACATAGCAGACACTCTCACAGGCCTCCTCCTAACATTTGCAGAGCTCGAGGCAAAAATACAAAAGGAGGCTCCCTCCCATATCACATGTCTAAATATTTAAAGTTATGACATGCTATGAAACTATTACTTAAAATATGCTCTAAGTCTTCAGTTTGGCAAATAAATCTTCACTAGGCCTGAGGAAGCTAGTTCTTCATCAGAACATGACAGAACAGAGAGAATCTGCCCAATCCCAGGACCCAGAGAGGCCTCGTGCCCTTGTGGGAGGACATTCCAACCAGCCTTCCATTCTCTACCCACATCTAGGGCTGTGTTCACCAACAACAGCTTGGTCTGCCTTCAGGAAGGCATATTTGCAAAAAAGATCCACACAGGCCTTGGAAACTATCTAAGTGACATTTGGGCTAAAAACTTAGGGACTCTGAAACCTGTAGAATGATCTAAAAGCAGATACCCTAGGACCTCTCACCTATGAGGAGGGGTGTAGCCAGATGATAGCAAAAAACAGGGCCCTTTAAATACATGGCATGGGAAGGGGTAAGCCTCACCTATGGTCTAAAGGTGCTAGCTCAAAGTAAACTTGGGAGCATACAAGTGCAAGTTACATTGGTGTCATAGTATATTTTCACATGTTTTATGTCAGTAAGAGAACCTCGTCATAAAAGGATTCTAAAAGATTGTTTTAAGGCTATACGCTCTTCCCATTTCTCTTCAGCTGCAGGCACTCATTCCGGTATGATCAGCTTCACCTAATTTCTGAGCAAAACTGATCCAGTCAGAGAGCGTTTTAAGGACTCCCTGTCCAGGAATACAAAAGAAGTCCTTTTGGAAAAGAATTCCCCGAAAGTTTCTTATAAACAATGATTTCCTTTAATGCTTTTAAAAGACAGCATTACTTACCAAAGTGTGTACTCTTTTAAGACCTCCATATCTACTGTGTAAAGTAATATCTATTTGTCTTTGCAAATAACTCAACACAAATTCTGACTTTTGTCTAAGGACATGATACGAATTTATCAGCAGGATGTCCACGTCAGCGTGATGGATCACTAGAGACTAATCTGCCTTCCTGGGCACGATGCCTGCTCTCTGAGAATGGTGATTCCTTTTGTACACAGCTGGCCAAGATTCAAGGGCTGTGCCTGTGGCCAAGACAGAGAGGTTTTGCTCTGAGTAAAATTAAGTGAGACTCCAACTGTGGCCTCACTTGTACCCATACTTCAGGCTCTCTGTGCCCAATGCTATCACCACAGACCATTTGCTTAAATAACTAAGCAGCACGTATGAGTAGGCTGGCAAGTCTTTCTTAGAAAAACGCAGCATGGAAAATGCTTTACAAATGTGAGTTATGATATGTGAGTTTCAATTCAGCTTGGTTTAAAATATCCAGTTGTGTGTGTTTTTTTCAGCTTGTCACTCACTACAACGTTGTTGTTGTTGTTTTAGGCCAATTTGTTTTACCTTTATGCATATTTAACTTTTTGACTCTCAAATGGGTAAAACATGAAACAGAAAATATCCCATGTAACCAACCTGAAACAAGAAAGACAATTTCTTTTCCCTAATGAAATGTTTGATTCCCTTCATTTCCTGTTTTATTAATTTCCCAACTTCGTTTTATGCTGATCTAGATTTTCATAGTTTTCTCTGAACACAACCTGAAGAAAAGATGTTTAGATTAATTTATAAAATTATTGTGTGTCTATAGTATGAGAGGCACTTATCCATGATCTGGGTTATGGTAAAAGGCAATCTGATTTCTACTGTCACAGAACTTTCTTTTAGAGCTGGAGTGATGGCAGATTAAAACAGGCAAAAGAAATAAGAACTAAACATATATATAAATAAGCATAAGTGACCGTTACACCGAAAGACCATAATGACCGGAATGACCGGTTGACCAGTCACTATGACACACACTGACCACCAGGGGGTGGACACTCAATGCAGGAGCTTCCCCCTGGTGGTCAGTGTGCTCCCATAATCAACCTCCCATAGCCGGCCAACCTCCTGAACCCGCCCCCCCAACCTTGCTGCTCCCCCCACATTGGTCCTGATCTGGGGAGCCAGCCGGCCAACCTCCCAAACGTTCCTCCCCCAGCTGGCTGGCCCCCCGATAGGACTCGATCACTGACCAGGCCGAAGGACCCCACCCATGCACAAATTTGTGCACCAAGCCTCTAGTAGTGATAATAATCAGCAAGAAAATAAAAACGGTTTATGTGACAGAGAATGATTGGGGGAACATAACCTGCATAAAGCCTTCTCTGAAAAGATAAGATTTGAGCTAAGGCTGTATTCATGAGATAGAGAAGCAATGCATGTGGCTATTTGAAGAAATGCTCAGCTACCAGAGTTAACATTAAGGACAACAGCCCAAGAAAGGAACCGACTGGTTTGGTATGTTCCAGGATTAGAAAGAAAGTCATTATAATGGGAGCATAATGAACAAAGGAAAGAATGATAGAAAATGAGGAAAGACCAATACAGGGAGGTTTGTGGGGGTACCATGTTAATGATGATATACTAGGGTGTTTTTAAGGTGTGTTCCATTCTATTTTCAGCAGGAAGTCATTGAGGATTTTCAGCTGATGAGTAATGTGATATAATATACAAATTTAGGAGATTACTTTGGTTGCTGAGTGTGAGATAGTGGGTGACAGGTTAAGTAAGAGTGAAAGCAAGGCACCAGGGCATCATTATGGCCTATGACTGGATCACTGTCTGACTTTGGGTCTCCCCATATAGAAAAACATGACATTATCCAAACTCTTTATTCACCCACACTTTTACCTGGATTCATAATTTCTGTTCCCATTATTTCTTTGTCTCTTTTTCCCTTTATCTCAGACTAGAGGCCCGGTGCACAAAAATTTGTGCTCGGGGGGG
>NW_005357846.1:3268146-3270667 GCF_000412655.1 Myotis brandtii | reverse complement strand
TCACTGAAGCAAGCAAGCCTCATGTTCGCTTCCAGCTGCCTGGCTGCCGGCCGCCATCTTGGCTGGCAGTTAATTTGCATATCGCCCTGATTAGCCAATGGGAAGGGTAGCGGTCGTACGCTAATTACCATGTTTCTCTTTTATTAGATAGGATAAGTCAGGAAGTCACTCTGTCTCCTACAAACGTTTAGAGCTCCACCTCTGAACTCACGTATAGATGTATGTGCACAATCCTCCTTCTGGAAAAGGCACCATAGCACATGGTAACCACTCTTAGAGTTTCCAGGCCCTGGTGTCCACATGGATGACAGGATTTACAGAAGCTACCCACTCTTTTCCAGAAGTTGCTAAATATGCATAAGCTTATCTATGACCTAGTAATTTGGGATTATAGGCAAACATGTTTTTTCCTCTTTGAGGTTTACTCATTGTAAGTTCTTAAATTATAATTGATCAGAAAACCAACTTTATGAACATGGAAATTATTTTCAGTTATGATAAAGCCAAAGGGCCTTTTTTCCTCTGATTCTTCTCCCCGCAAAGTTATTGAATGCTGGCAGCTGAGTAACATGAAGAACATTTATGGTGTTTCTTCTGTTTTCTGTCTTTATCATACATGTTCCGTCTGATTTCAGGAACAACACTTTTGTTGTCAGTTAATAATTTTTCTGAGGTAGAACTCTTAGTGGTTTTGGTTTAGTCAATAACTTCTCTGGTATTAAAATGCTCTTTAAATGCAGTGACTCATGTGTGCTGTTTAATTTCAGTTCTGGCTGGGTGTCTCAGTCTCCTCTGGCGAAGCCACGATGTGGACCAACTCCATAGAACGTTTTATTAAAAAGTCTCTGGACCTAGTGGGTAGAGAAAAGGATTTCCCAATTTCTTTCTTTCAAAAATCTCATCACTGTGATTCTTATGCTTTCAAATGGATGGGTATTCACAACAGAAATGAGGTTGTGGTTTAGACTGAAAAGGCCATAAATAGGGAGAATATTGCCAGGTTTTCCAACAGATGCTCTCTCTGGCTCAAAGCTTGAGTCTATGAAATTATTGAAAGGAGCATTTGTAACATCATGTCTCAGTGAGCAGTAGGGGAAAAAAAGACAGTCTCAGGCTATCTTTCTGAAAGATTCTGTGTATTTAGAATTAACTACTACATTTGGGTGGGCCAATGCCATAAACAGTGAAATTTAAAAGATGTGTCGAGATTTGCTGGGCTTCTGTGATAATAGTTTTCTTTCTTTCTTAAAACAGCTACCTTATTCATTAGATTAAGTCCAGATCAGCAAGCTTTCACTTTATCTTTTCTAGGTACCACCTTTGTTCTAAATTTAGCCACAAGTAATTCAGTACATGTCAGTCTGCGGAACAGATGTAAACTTGGCAGGTTTGATACTCAGCAGCCCACATTATCTTTGCTGCTACCTGTTTCATGTGACCCATGGCTTCTATCACTGAAGATGTAGCATTTAATTCAAATACTCCAGTGAGATCATTGTAGACTCTATCATATATTAATGAAATGCTTTTCATTTTGCAACCTAATTAATGCAGGGGAAAATCCTGGATGCTGACTGTGGACTTGGGATCAATTTGCTTCTAACAACCATTACTTCTACTTCAGTCCATGTCTTACTACAAATGGAAGAAAATCAGAATGTGTAACATATAAAATATAAGTTCTTTCAGAAACAATTAGGATAACTAGGATTGTGCTATGGCAAACAAACACACATACATAAAAAAATATCTATAAGCAGGGGGTATCTTGCTGAGTATACTCAATACAGGATCAAGCTGAATGCAAGCCCACCATTTTCAGCATTGCCAGTTTCTCAGCTAAGGAAAGGGAGTTCTGCAGAGAGCAAGTAGAATGTGCTAACCCAGAAATGACACACTCACAATTCATTGGTCAAAAGTACTCACGTGGCCCCAAGGAGGCAGAAAGGAGGGAATGAAGGTTGTGAGCCAGTTGCAGGAAGTACAATTCTACACATGTTCTAAAGGAAGGGGAACCAAAAGCATTCTGATAAACACTTTCATGATTACCATAGCACTCCACCATTAGTCTGCCAAGGCTTTTTGTGAACTGTTGCATTTAGTTTCAAATACAGGAGGTTGTTTTTAGTAACTTTGCCTGAGGAATCAGTTCTTGAGGGAAGGCTGGAAGAGAAAAGGCTGCTGAGTCAAAAATGAAGAGGAAAGAAAATCACACTTGCTTTTCTGCCTCGGATCCCGATTAGCTAGAAAATACAAGCTAGTGTTGGTGTTAGTCTCCCTCCCTGACACTTGCACAACAGCAACTCCATGAACTCACTTGCCCCAGCCCATATCCTGATGCTGGTAGAGACAAAGCATTTCGTTGTACTATGTCTTTGAGATTTCCTGTGGGAGAACTGAGTCTATCTGGCACTTTCCTGGCTTCTTTGGACTTCTGCTTCTCTGTGAAATAATTCCACACCAGGAAATCAAAAACTATTAATGATCATTCATTTGGAAGGTGGAGCAGATTGAAAAAAAA
>NW_005357846.1:3260927-3268023 GCF_000412655.1 Myotis brandtii | reverse complement strand
ACACACACACACACACACACACACACACACACACACACACGATGTTAACAGGGATTTCAACTTCACTGTCTATTAGGCAGACATGTCTACCTTCAGCTGGTAACATTGAGCGACAGTAGTCCAGGCAGTCACCCGGGATATAACCTTGCACTCATTGCTACCTAAAATGAAGACCGCTGCTAAGCCTTTCTTTCTGACATCGCTTTTTAATAACTTTCTTGAGATGTACTGTACATATAATAAATTACACATATTTAAAATATTTAATTTTATGTGATTTGACTTACATAATCACCAGTAAAACCATCACCGCAATCACAGAATGAATATATTCATCACCCTAAAAAATTTCCTGTTGTTTCTTTTTTCTCTCCCTTCTGGCTCTCTCCTTCACCCATCCCCAAGCAATGAATGGTCTGCTTTCTATCACTAAAGATTAATTCATAATTTCTAGAATTTTCTATAAAGAGAATCATAGACTATGTACTTTTTTGGATGTCTTCTTTCACTCAGAATCTTTATTTTGGGCTTTATCTATGTCATTATGTGTATTAGTGGTTGATTCCTTTTTTTTTGCTGAGTAGTATCTTATTGCATGTATATGACACAATTTGTTTATTGTATGTCACTTCCAGTTTTTAATATCAGTAACAAATCTTTTATCACTATTTGTATACAAGCCTTTGTCTAAATACATGCTTTCGTTGATCTTGGGTAAATACAACCATCAAATTTAGAAAATTAACATTATTAATTATAACCATTTAATAATCAGAACCTCAGTCAAGATTTCCAACTATTTCAATGGGTCTTATAAACATAAAAATCAGTTCAGAATCACATGTTGCATTTAATTGTTATGTCCCTTTAGTTTATTTTAGTCTGCAATATTTTTTTCATTCTTTCTTAGACTTTTAGAACCTGATCATTTTAAAGATCACAGGTCAGTTATATTGTAGACTGTCCTTCAGATCAGTTTTAAATTCTCAGTATGCATTTTTGACAGGAATATCCAGAAATAGTGCTGAATTCTTCTGATTGAATATTATTTTTTGAACAAAACAACTTTATTAAGATATATTTCACAAATAATAAACTGCTCTTTTTAAAGAATACAGTTTGATAATATTTGACTTATGTATATTCCATTATCACAATCAAGACAATGATACTATAACTTTTCCACAAGTATCCTAAAGACCCTTATTATCCCTCCTCCAAATCTCCTCTCCTATCCCCAGAAACAAATGATATGTGTTTGGTCACTGTGGATTAGTTGTGTATTTTCTAAAAATTTACATAAATGAAATCATACAAAATGTAGCTCAGTGCTATATTTTGTCTGGCTTTTTTCACTTGGCATAATTCTTTTGAGATGCATCCACGTTGTAGCATGTATCAATATTTATCCCTTTTTATTTTCAAAGAGTATTCTATTGCATGGCATACCACTGTTGGTATTTGATGAAAATTTGAGTTGTTTCCAGTTTTTTACTTTTACAAATAAAGCTGCTATGAACATTTATGCACATATCATTATGTGGACATATGTTTTTATTTCTCTTGGGAAAATACTTTGGCATGAAATAGCTGGATTATATGGTAGGTATATGTTTAATTATTTTAAAAATTGCCAAGTAGCCCTAGCTGGTTATTGGATTATATGGTAGGTATATGTTTAATTATTTTAAAACTGCCAAGTAGCCCTAGCCGGTTATGCTCAGAGGATAGAGTGTCGGCCTGCGGACTGAAGGGCCCCAGGTTCAATTCCAGTCAAGGGCTCGTGTCCAGGTTGTGGGCTCGATCCCCAGTGGGGGGCATGCAGGAAGCGACCAATTTGTGATTCTCTCTCATCATTGAGGTTTCTGTCTCTCTCTCCCTCTCCCTTCCTCTCTGAAATCAGTGAAAATATATTTAAAAAATTGCCAAGTAAATTTTAATGTGGTCATGCCATTTTACACATACCAGCACTGGATGAAAAATCCAATTTATTTACTTCCTTACCAGCACTTGGTAAGGTCAGATTTTTAATTTTAGCCATCCATGCTGAAAGGTGCATAGTAGTATCTCATTGTGGTTTTAGTTCACATTTCCCTAAAGACTAATGTTGAGAGTTTGTTCATGTGCTTATTTGTTATCCATATATCATGAGATTTTAATGAATCATGCAAAATATGTTTGTTAGCAAAATTTCAATACAATATTTATAATGAAAATCTGTGGCTTTGTTTCTCTATATTTGGCAGGGGTCAAGACATCTTTATTTTCTGTTTCTAATCATCAGTACTTGCTTCTGTTTTGAATGGTTGAAACCTGGTATATCCTTCTGTTTTGGGTGTTTTTCTTTTCTTTCAAAAGTACAGTTATTCAGGCATAAGTAAATGTGGTACTCAAAACCTCCTATAACCGTATCAAAATTACAACAAAACTGTAGAATAAACATAATTCAAAACCACCTGAAATCTAGTTAAACATAAGTCTTCCAATAAAGGATGTAAATAAGAAGCCACATTGAGACTGGTAGGAGGAGCAGATACATGGAAACAGTTGATCCCACACTCATGTGTAGTAGATAAAAATCAGGAGCTATATCTCAGTTGCAGATGCCCCCCTACTGAGAAGTGAGGGCGGGTGGTTCCCAGTCACAAACCAGGCTTCCCCAACCCAAGATTATAATGCTGGAAAAGAAGTCCCCAAAACTTCTGGTTGTGAAAACTAGTATGTATTACAGCTGAGTGGGACGAGTGCTTCTGGAATCCCAGGTGTTCCTCTTAAAGTGCCCCTATGGACTTACTCAGATTCACTCATTCTGAGCTCCATCACTGGAATAGCAGCTTTAGAAGTGCCAAGGACATACTGGGGAGTGGTGGGATGGGGGGTGTGGAGAGGGGGGTTCTGAACTGTAGTCTTCAGGATGAGGGCTGGAGAGGCAGCTTTCTCCCAGACAGAAATGCTGACAGAAGCAATTGTTCCTTTGCTGGGCCCTCCCGCAACAAAGCCAACAGGCAGGCGCCATATCTGAGTCCCCATCAAACTTGCTAACACTGTTCACCCTGCCCAGGTGATTCCCTGAGACCCTCATCCTGCAGACTTTGCTGCAGTCTCTCAAAGATTCACAAACCACAAGTAAGCAGCATCTGACCTCACAGTGCCTTGTAACTCTCGCTAAGTGTCCCCAGGCCTGATACTAATGGCAGCCATACTTGGTGCACCACTTGGTCTCTCCTGGGCACCTCCAAGCCCAGCACAAGTAGCAGCCATCTGCAGATTGCTCTTTAACTCAGGCTGGGTGGCCCTGGGCAGGATACAATCAGCAGATGACCTTCCTGGAAGGCCCCAGAGCCAGCACACCGTCGGACACCATAAGACTCTGCTAAAGCACCAACCAACTACCTCCAGTACTGACACACTCAAGCAGTGGCCTTAGTGAGCACCAGATCCCTGCTGAAGTGAGTCCTGCTCCATGGAGTTGTCGCATGGCAGGTCTTCTGCTGTGGTCAGTTGCTGCCAGTCTTCTTAAAAAAAAAAAGATAAAAAATGTGATTAATAAAATGGTCAAGGATACATAGATATAATCCATATAATCATTGCAGTGTTATTTACAATAGCCAGATATGGAAGCAATGTCATCGATAGATGAATGAATAAAGAAGTAGTGCATATATTCAATGGAATAAGACTCAGTCAGAAAAAAAAATGAAATCTTTCCATCTGCAAAAACATGGATGGACCTAGAAGGTATTGTACTGAGTGAAAGAAATCAGACAGAAAAAGACAAATGACATAGGATTTTATACTTAAATGTGGAACCTAAAAAAACAAATGAAACAAACAAGCAGAACAGAAACAAACTCATAGATGCAGAGAACATTTTGACAGTTGCCAGATGGAAGGGGGATTTAGGAGATGGGTAAAAAGGATGACGGATGAAGAAGTATAAATTGATACTTACAGAATAGTCATGGTAATATAAATTACAGCACAGGGAATATAGCCAGTAATATTATAATTATGTATGGTGTCTGATGGGTATTGGATTTATCAAGGTGATCCCTTCATAAGTTATTTAAATGTCCATCACTGGGTTGTACACCTGAAACTAATATAATATTATACATAAACTGTAATTGAAAAACAAAATTATTTTTTTTAAAGTATAGTTATTAAAACATAGAAAGACTTGGCTGTTTCCTTTAAAGTATTAGTGGTTGTTGAGGTTTGTTGCTTTTTTGTAGTACTCAAAGTTTACTGTAGTACTCAAAGTTTACTGATTAAAAGCAGTCTATAGTTCTTAGACACATAGAAATATTAATAACATTTTCCATGTACTTTATTGGCTTTCTTTCTCAAACAGTTTTTTTGTTAAATGTTTTTAATTTCTTCAGTTATAAATTTCATGCTATGTGCAAAGAAGTGATTCTAGAAATAAAATACATAACTAATGTTTTATGCACTTTGGAATACAAATAAAAACAAGCCTGTTTTCTCTTTTTAAATATATTTTTATTGATTTCAGAGAGGAAGGGAGAGGGAGAGAGAGAGAGAGAAACATCAATGATTAGAGAGGATCATTGACCGGCTGCCTCCTGCCCACCATCTACTGGGGATCAAGCTTGCAACCAGGTGTGAATGTCCCACGTCCTGCGTGGTTCAGGGTTCGGGCTCTGGAAGAGGGGCCACACGCAAATGAAAAAACAAGACAAGAAATGATAATTTGAAAATCGGGAGACCAGGTGAGAGCCCATCCCAAGAGGATGGACTCCGCTTGTGCTCAGGCCTTGCCATCCTTTTATTCAGTTTGGGATACACCTATAGCCCTTAGGCAGGCAAGTTCATGACTATCTGGTGGGGAAGTTTTTTCAGCTCCCATTGTCTCCACTAAACAGTGGGTGCATAGCCCTGACCTTTGCCAGGGCTCAAGGGTCACCAGCATCCCGTGCTCCTTGTCCACACCTCTCTGCTAGTGAAGACAATGGGCGGTTTCCCACAACTGGGTCATGTGCCCTTGACCAGAATTGAACCCTGGACCCTTCAGTCCACAGACCAATACTCTATCTACTGAACCAAACCAGCTAAGGCCAAGTCTGTTTTGTTTTTCTCCTTTGCACATAGCACTACATTCCCAATCATCCCTGGGAGTTAGGTGTGGTCATGTCATTGAGTTCTGATCAACTGAAAAGGATAAACATAACATGTGCCACTTCCAGATCCACCTTATTTAAAGCCATTTCATGAGATCCTCAACATTCTTTTACTTTCTACATGATCTTGAGACAAATGCTGAAGATGGTAGATCAACAAGATGGAACAAGACTGGGTTCCAGAATCACTATTCAGAAGAGAGCTACACATGGGCCAGGAACATCAGTTTGATAGGTTATGTGAACAACTTCCATTGTTTTAAGCCCCTGAAATTTGTGAATTTGCCTATTACAACAACTAGCATTACCCTTACTAATACAGAAGTCATTAGGGTCAGAAATATATGTCAATATATTCTATATTTTCTACTGGTGTTCTTCCTCCTTATTCGGACTTCAGGCTTCTAGCCCTTGATGTAATACTGAAGTCCACTGAGACAACAGAGCTTAGAGTTTAATTGAAAGGCATAACTACTGTGCAACAGTCCTTTTAATCAAGATGTTAAAAAGATGTTAAAAGGGAACTTTATTAAACTGTGATTGAATATATAAAATTAAAATGTAATGCATTTTAAATATATTAGCTCAAATTATAAAATATTAAATTAAGATTTAATATATTAAATTAAGCATGGATTAAATTAGATTGAAAAAATACTTTGAAACATCTCCAATACACCAGAGGGATTATTAACCATTTTATTTAAAAGTGAAAGTCTAGCAAGTATCAGAGAGATAAAGGGGGGACTATCAAAGGGACCCTCGCCACATGGGTATATAGCAGTTGCTCCACAAAGCAAATGAGATTATCAAAAGACAAGTGGAAATTTGGTTCTGGATTAAAGAGTGTGAGAGTAAGAGCAAAATGTAATCAACATGTTGACTACACCAGACCCATGAGATCCCAGTGGCAGTGCCAACCCTGATGGTGAGCACATGGCTCATCTATTTAGAGCTGTTATCTTTTCCCATGCCCAACATAAAAGCTTCTTGAAAGTGATTTTGTTGTTTGTACTTATATGTTTTCATGAGACAGGCTGGCTCTACCAGATACTGACCCTTGGGTCTAATAGGAGACTTTTCACAGGGTAAAAAATAAAAAATAAAAAATAAAGAGCAAAGTATCTTCAACTAAAAAGTGTCCACTGAAGAAAAAAAAGAATACACATGAATCTATTTTTTATGTTTAATCATGAAGATAAATAAATGGAAAAAATTGTATTAAACTTAATAAATACTAGCACAAAACTCTTTAAATAAATGTTGTCTCATCCAATTTTTACCATGCTCCAATAAGAAATGTATTATTTTCCCAATTATACAGATGAGAAAATTACAAATCAGAGAGAACAAGATATTTACTAGAAAGGAAACCGCTAGAAAGGCATGTAACCAGATTCAAGGTTTTAACATCTCAACCCCAAATCTCATGCTCTTGCCATTAATGTAACGTTCATGTGTGTGCGTGCATACATGTAGCCTGGATGACAACAGTGGTCTATATTTACGGTTGGATTATATCCATAAAGGAAGTCGGGTAGTTTCCCAGATGACAAATCACTATGCATAATCACAAATTAAAATACAGATCTGAATTAAAATACAGATGATAATACTAAATAATAATTACAGCAGTTTCCATTTATTAAGTATTTAATGGTGTGAAACACAATGATAAATACTTTGCTTGCAATAACTCATTTGATGATCTCAGCAATTTGTGAAATAAGAACTATCAATGCCTCTTTTTTACATGTCAGAAACCTGAGACTTCACTTAAGAAACTGCCCAAGGCCACAAAGTTCTTAAGACACCAGGGAGGGTTGGGGGGCGGGAGGTGGGGCGGTAAGAGATCATCCGAAGGACTTCTTTGCATGCATATAAGCATAACCAATGGACATAAGACACTGGGGGGTAGGGGAGGCCAGGGGATTGTCAAGGGCGGGGGAAAAAAA